>NW_027315111.1:0-72516 GCF_023375885.2 Dermacentor andersoni | reverse complement strand
AAACCACAAGATGTGCATGCAAATGGTGCTTTTGGCAGAACGCGCACGTGGATTTCTACCAAACGACGTGCTAAGCATGCCGATGCTGCTCTTTTTAGCACCCGCGCACGGATTTGTGCGAAAACGCGTTTTAAGCATGCACATGCATCTTTTGGTAGACGCGGATGAAGTTTTCTGCAAAACCACAAGATGTGCATGCAAATGGTGCTTTTGGCAGAACGCGCACGTTGATTTCTACCAAACGACGTGCTAAGCATGCCGACGCTGCTCTTTTTAGCACCCGCGCACGGATTTGTGCGAAACGCATTTTAAGCATGCACATGCATCTTTTGGTAGACGCGGATGAAGTTTTCTGCAAAACCACAAAGTGTGCATGCAAATGGTGCTTTTGGCAGAACGCGCACGTGCATTTCTACCAAACGACGTGCTAAGCATGCCGATGCTGCTCTTTTTAGCACCCGCGCACGGATTTGTGCGAAAGCGCTTTTTAAGCATGCACATGCATCTTTTGGTAGACGCGGATGAAGTTTTCTGCAAAACCACAAGATGTGCATGCAAATGGTGCTGTTGGCAGAACGCGCACGTGGATTTCTACCAAACGACGTGCTAAGCATGCCGATGCTGCTCTTTTTAGCACCCGCGCACGGATTTGTGCGAAAACGCGTTTTAAGCATGCACATGCATCTTTTGGTAGACGCGGATGAAGTTTTCTGCAAAACCACAAGATGTGCATGCAAATGGTGCTTTTGGCAGAACGCGCACGTGGATTTCTACCAAACGACGTGCTAAGCATGCCGATGCTGCTCTTTTTAGCGCCCGCGCAAGGATTTGTGCGAAAACGCGTTTTAAGCATGTACATGCATCTTTGGTAGACGCGGATGAAGTTTTCTGCAAAACCACAAGATGTGCATGCAAATGGTGCTTTTGGCAGAACGCGCACGTGGATTTCTACCAAACGACGTGCTAAGCATGCCGATGCTGCTCTTTTTAGCACCCGCGCACGCATTTGTGCGAAAACGCGTTTTAAGCATGCACATGCATCTTTGGTAGACGCGGATGAAGTTTTCTGCAAAACCACAAGATGTGCATGCAAATGGTGCTTTTGGCAGAACGCGCACGTGGATTTCTACCAAACGACGTGCTAAGCATGCCGATGCTGCTCTTTTTAGCACCCGCGCACGGATTTGTGCGAAAACGCGTTTTAAGCATGCACATGCATCTTTTGGTAGACGCGGATGAAGTTTTCTGCAAAACCACAAGATGTGCATGCAAATGGTGCTTTTGGAAGAACGCGCACGTGGATTTCTACCAAACGACGTGCTAAGCATGCGATGCTGCTCTTTTTAGCACCCGCGAACGGATTTGTGCGAAACGCGTTTTAAGCATGCACATGCATCTTTTGGTAGACGCGGATGAAGTTTACTGCAAAACCACAAGATGTGCATGCAAATGGTGCTTTTGGGAGAACGCGCACGTTGATTTCTACCAAACGACGTGCTAAGCATGCCGATGCTGCTCTTTTTAGCACCCGCGCACGCATTTGTGCGAAAACGCGTTTTAAGCATGCACTTGCATCTTTTGGTAGACGCGGATGAAGTTTTCTGCAAAACCACAAGATGTGCATGCAAATGGTGCTTTTTGCAGAACGCGCACGTGGATTTCTACCAAACGACGTGCTAAGCATGCCGATGCTGCTCTTTTTAGCACCCGCGCACGCATTTGTGCGAAAACGCGTTTTAAGCATGCACATGCATCTTTTGGTAGACGCGGATGAAGTTTTCTGCAAAACCACAAGATGTGCATGCAAATGGTGCTTTTGGCAGAACGCGCACGTGGATTTCTACCAAACGACGTGCTAAGCATGCCGATGCTGCTCTTTTTAGCACCCGCGCACGCATTTGTGCGAAAACGCGTTTTAAGCATGCACATGCATCTTTGGTAGACGCGGATGAAGTTTTCTGCAAAACCACAAGATGTGCATGCAAATGGTGCTTTTTGCAGAACGCGCACGTGGATTTCTACCAAACGACGTGCTAAGCATGCCGATGCTGCTCTTTTTAGCACCCGCGCACGGATTTGTGCGAAAACGCGTTTTAAGCAATCACATGCATCTTTTGGTAGACGCGGATGAAGTTTTCTGCAAAACCACAAGATGTGCATGCAAATGGTGCTTTTGGCAGAACGCGCACGTGGATTTCTACCAAACGACGTGCTAAGCATGCCGATGCTGCTCTTTTAGCACCCGCGCACGGATTTGTGCGAAAACGCCTTTTAAGCATGCACATGCATCTTTTGGTAGACGCGGATGAAGTTTTCTGCAAAACCACAAGATGTGCATGCAAATGGTGCTTTTGGCAGAACGCGCACGTGGATTTCTACCAAACGACATGCTAAGCATGCCGACGCTGCTCTTTTTAGCACCCGCGCACGGATTTGTGCGAAAAAACATTTTAAGCATGCACATGCATCTTTTGGTAGACGCGGATGAAGTTTTCTGCAAAACCACAAAGTGTGCATGCAAATGGTGCTTTTGGCAGAACGCGCACGTGCATTTCTACCAAACGACGTGCTAAGCATGCCGATGCTGCTCTTTTTAGCACCCGCGCACGGATTTGTGCGAAACGCATTTTAAGCATGCACATGCATCTTTTGGTAGACGCGGATGAAGTTTTCTGCAAAACCACAAAGTGTGCATGCAAATGGTGCTTTTGGCAGAACGCGCACGTGCATTTCTACCAAACGACGTGCTAAGCATGCCGATGCTGCTCTTTTTAGCACCCGCGCACGGATTTGTGCGAAAACGCTTTTTAAGCATGCACATGCATCTTTTGGTAGACGCGGATGAAGTTTTCTGCAAAACCACAAGATGTGCATGCAAATGGTGCTGTTGGCAGAACGCGCACGTGGATTTCTACCAAACGACGTGCTAAGCATGCCGATGCTGCTCTTTTTAGCACCGCGCACGGATTTGTGCGAAAACGCGTTTTAAGCATGCACATGCATCTTTTGGTAGACGCGGATGAAGTTTTCTGCAAAACCACAAGATGTGCATGCAAATGGTGCTTTTGGCAGAACGCGCACGTGGATTTCTACCAAACGACGTGCTAAGCATGCCGATGCTGCTCTTTTTAGCGCCCGCGCAAGGATTTGTGCGAAAACGCGTTTTAAGCATGTACATGCATCTTTTGGTAGACGCGGATGAGGTTTTCTGCAAAACCACAAGATGTGCATGCAAATGGTGCTTTTGGCAGAACGCGCACGTGGATTTCTACCAAACGACGTGCTAAGCATGCCGATGCTGCTCTTTTAGCACCCGCGCACGCATTTGTGCGAAAACGCGTTTTAAGCATGCACATGCATCTTTTGGTAGACGCGGATGAAGTTTTCTGCAAAACCACAAGATGTGCATGCAAATGGTGCTTTTGGCAGAACGCGCACGTGGATTTCTACTGAAACGACGTGCTAAGCATGCCGATGCTGCTCTTTTTAGCACCCGCGAACGGATTTGTGCGAAAACGCGTTTTAAGCATGCACACGCATCTTTGGTAGACGCGGATGAAGTTTTCTGCAAAACCACAAGATGTGCATGCAAATGGTGCTTTTTTGCAGAACGCGCACGTGGATTTCTACCAACGACGTGCTAAGCATGCCGATGCTGCTCTTTTTAGCACCCGCGCACGCATTTGTGCGAAAACGCGTTTTAAGCATGCACATGCATCTTTTGGTAGACGCGGATGAAGTTTTCTGCAAAACCACAAGATGTGCATGCAAATGGTGCTTTTGGCAGAACGCGCACGTGGATTTCTACCAAACGACGTGCTAAGCATGCCGATGCTGCTCTTTTTAGCACCCGCGCACGGATTTGTGCGAAAACGCGTTTTAAGCATGCACATGCATCTTTTGGTAGACGCGGATGAAGTTTTCTGCAAAACCACAAGATGTGCATGCAAATGGTGCTTTTGGAAGAACGCGCACGTGGATTTCTACCAAACGACGTGCTAAGCATGCCGATGCTGCTCTTTTTTAGCACCCGCGCACGTATTTGTGCGAAAACGCGTTTTAAGCATGCACATGCATCTTTTGGTAGACGCGGATGAAGTTGTCTGCAAAACCACAAGATATCCATGGAAATGGTGCTTTTGCAGAACGCGCACGTGGATTTCTACCAAACGACGTGCTAAGCATGCCGATGCTGCTCTTTTTAGCACCCGCGCACGGATTTGTGCGAAAACGCGTGTTAAGCAATCACATGCATCTTTTGGTAGACGCGGATGAAGTTTTCTGCAAAACCACAAGATGTGCATGCAAATGGTGCTTTTGGCAGAACGCGCACGTGGATTTCTACCAAACGACGTGCTAAGCATGCCGATGCTGCTCTTTTTAGCACCCGCGCACGGATTTGTGCGAAAACGCGTTTTAAGCATGCACATGCATCTTTGGTAGACGCGGATGAAGTTTTCTTGCAAAACCACAAGATGTGCATGCAAATGGTGCTTTTTGCAGAACGCGCACGTGGATTTCTACCAAACGACGTGCTAAGCATGCCGATGCTGTTCTTTTTAGCACCCGCGCACGGATTTGTGCGAAACGCGTTTTAAGCATGCACATGCATCTTTTGGTAGACGCGGATGAAGTTTTCTGCAAAACCACAAGATGTGCATGCAAATGGTGCTTTTGGCAGAACGCCCACGTGGATTTCTACCAAACGACGTGCTAAGCATGCCGATGCTGCTCTTTTTAGCACCCGCGCACGGATTTGTGCGAAAACGCGTTTTAAGCATGCACATGCATCTTTTGGTAGACGCGGATGAAGTTTTCTGCAAAACCACAAGATGTGCATGCAAATGGTGCTTTTGGCAGAACGCGCACGTGCATTTCTACCAAACGACGTGCTAAGCATGCCGATGCTGCTCTTTTTAGCACCCGCGCACGGATTTGTGCGAAAACGCGTTTTAAGCATGCACATGCATCTTTTGGTAGACGCGGATGAAGTTTTCTGAAAAACCACAACATGTGCATGCAAATGGTGCTTTTGGCAGAACGCGCACGTGGATTTCTACCAAACGACGTGCTAAGCATGCCGATGCTGCTCTTTTTAGCACCTGCGCACGGATTTGTGCGAAAACGCGTTTTAAGCATGCACATGCATCTTTTTGTAGACGCGGATGAAGTTCTCTGCAAAACCACAAGATGTGCGTGCAAATGGTGCTTTTGGCAGAACGCGCACGTGGATTTCTACCAAACGACGTGCTAAGCATGCCGATGCTGCTCTTTTTAGCACCCGCGCACGGATTTGTGCGAAAACGCGTTTTAAGCATGCACATGCATCTTTTGGTAGACGCGAATGAAGTTTTCCGCAAAACCACAAGATGTGCATGCAAATGGTGCTTTTGGCAGAACGCGCACGTGGATTTCTACCAAACGACGTGCTAAGCATGCCGATGCTGCTCTTTTTAGCACCCGCGCACGGATTTGTGCGAAAACGCGTTTTAAGCAATCACATGCATCTTTTGGTAGACGCGGATGAAGTTTTCTGCAAAACCACAAGATGTGCATGCAAATGGTGCTTTTGGCAGAACGCGCACGTGGATTTCTACCAAACGACCGTGCTAAGCATGCCGATGCTGCTCTTTTTAGCACCCGCGCACGGATTTGTGCGAAAACGCGTTTTAAGCATGCACATGCATCTTTGGTAGACGCGGATGAAGTTTTCTGCAAAACCACAAGATGTGCATGCAAATGGTGCTTTTGGCAGAACGCGCACGTGCATTTCTACCAAACGACGTGCTAAGCATGCCGATGCTGCTCTTTTTAGCACCGCGCACGGATTTGTGCGAAACGCGTTTTAAGCATGCACATGCATCTTTTGGTAGACGCGGATGAAGTTTTCTGCAAAACCACAAGATGTGCATGCAAATGGTGCTTTTGGCAGAACGCGCACGTGGATTTCTACCAAACGACGTGCTAAGCATGCCGATGCTGCTCTTTTTAGCGCCCGCGCAAGGATTTGTGCGAAAACGCGTTTTAAAGCATGTACATGCATCTTTTGGTAGACGCGGATGAAGTTTTCTGCAAAACCACAAGATGTGCATGCAAATGGTGCTTTTGGCAGAACGCGCACGTGGATTTCTACCAAACGACGTGCTAAGCATGCCGATGCTGCTCTTTTTAGCACCCGCGCACGCATTTGTGCGAAAACGCGTTTTAAGCATGCACATGCATCTTTTGGTAGACGCGGATGAAGTTTTCTGCAAAACCACAAGATGTGCATGCAAATGGTGCTTTTTGCAGAACGCGCACGTGGATTTCTACCAAACGACGTGCTAAGCATGCGATGCTGCTCTTTTTAGCACCCGCGCACGGATTTGTGCGAAAACGCGTTTTAAGCATGCACATGCATCTTTGGTAGACGCGGATGAAGTTTTCTGCAAAACCACAAGATGTGCATGCAAATGGTGCTTTTGGAAGAACGCGCACGTGGATTTCTACCAAACGACGTGCTAAGCATGCCGATGCTGCTCTTTTTAGCACCCGCGAACGGATTTGTGCGAAAACGCGTTTTAAGCATGCACATGCATCTTTTGGTAGACGCGGATGAAGTTTACTGCAAAACCACAAGATGTGCATGCAAATGGTGCTTTTGGGAGAACGCGCACGTTGATTTCTACCAAACGACGTGCTAAGCATGCCGATGCTGCTCTTTTTAGCACCGCGCACGCATTTGTGCGAAAACGCGTTTTAAGCATGCACTTGCATCTTTTGGTAGACGCGGATGAAGTTTTCTGCAAAACCACAAGATGTGCATGCAAATGGTGCTTTTTGCAGAACGCGCACGTGGATTTCTACCAAACGACGTGCTAAGCATGCCGATGCTGCTCTTTTTAGCACCCGCGCACCGCATTTGTGCGAAAACGCGTTTTAAGCATGCACATGCATCTTTTGGTAGACGCGGATGAAGTTTTCTGCAAAACCACAAGATGTGCATGCAAATGGTGCTTTTGGCAGAACGCGCACGTGGATTTCTACCAAACGACGTGCTAAGCATGCCGATGCTGCTCTTTTTAGCACCCGCGCACGCATTTGTGCGAAAACGCGTTTTAAAGCATGCACATGCATCTTTTGGTAGACGCGGATGAAGTTTTTCTGCAAAACCACAAGATGTGCATGCAAATGGTGCTTTTTGCAGAACGCGCACGTGGATTTCTACCAAACGACGTGCTAAGCATGCCGATGCTGCTCTTTTTAGCACCCGCGCACGGATTTGTGCGAAAACGCGTTTTAAGCAATCACATGCATCTTTTGGTAGACGCGGATGAAGTTTTCTGCAAAACCACAAGATGTGCATGCAAATGGTGCTTTTGGCAGAACGCGCACGTGGATTTCTACCAAACGACGTGCTAAGCATGCCGATGCTGCTCTTTTTAGCACCCGCGCACGGATTTGTGCGAAAACGCCTTTTAAGCATGCACATGCATCTTTTGGTAGACGCGGATGAAGCTTTCTGCAAAACCACAAGATGTGCATGCAAATGGTGCTTTTGGCAGAACGCGCACGTGGATTTCTACCAAACGACATGCTAAGCATGCCGACGCTGCTCTTTTTAGCACCCGCGCACGGATTTGTGCGAAAAAACATTTTAAGCATGCACATGCATCTTTTGGTAGACGCGGATGAAGTTTTCTGCAAAACCACAAAGTGTGCATGCAAATGGTGCTTTTGGCAGAACGCGCACGTGCATTTCTACCAAACGACGTGCTAAGCATGCCGATGCTGCTCTTTTTAGCACCCGCGCACGGATTTGTGCGAAAACGCATTTTAAGCATGCACATGCATCTTTTGGTAGACGCGGATGAAGTTTTCTGCAAAACCACAAAGTGTGCATGCAAATGGTGCTTTTGGCAGAACGCGCACGTGCATTTCTACCAAACGACGTGCTAAGCATGCCGATGCTGCTCTTTTTAGCACCCGCGCACGGATTTGTGCGAAAACGCTTTTAAGCATGCACATGCATCTTTTGGTAGACGCGGATGAAGTTTTCTGCAAAACCACAAGATGTGCATGCAAATGGTGCTGTTGGCAGAACGCGCACGTGGATTTCTACCAAACGACGTGCTAAGCATGCCGATGCTGCTCTTTTTAGCACCCGCGCACGGATTTGTGCGAAAACGCGTTTTAAGCATGCACATGCATCTTTTGGTAGACGCGGATGAAGTTTTCTGCAAAACCACAAGATGTGCATGCAAATGGTGCTTTTGGCAGAACGCGCACGTGGATTTCTACCAAACGACGTGCTAAGCATGCCGATGCTGCTCTTTTTAGCGCCCGCGCAAGGATTTGTGCGAAAACGCGTTTTAAGCATGTACATGCATCTTTTGGTAGACGCGGATGAGGTTTTCTGCAAAACCACAAGATGTGCATGCAAATGGTGCTTTTGGCAGAACGCGCACGTGGATTTCTACCAAACGACGTGCTAAGCATGCCGATGCTGCTCTTTTTAGCACGCCGCGCACGCATTTGTGCGAAAACGCGTTTTTAAGCATGCACATGGCATCTTTTGGTAGACGCGGATGAAGTTTTCTGCAAAACCACAAGATGTGCATGCAAATGGTGCTTTTGGCAGAACGCGCACGTGGATTTCTACTGAACGACGTGCTAAGCATGCCGATGCTGCTCTTTTTAGCACCCGCGAACGGATTTGTGCGAAAACGCGTTTTAAGCATGCACACGCATCTTTTGGTAGACGCGGATGAAGTTTTCTGCAAAACCACAAGATGTGCATGCAAATGGTGCTTTTTGCAGAACGCGCACGTGGATTTCTACCAAACGACGTGCTAAGCATGCCGATGCTGCTCTTTTTAGCACCCGCGCACGCATTTGTGCGAAAACGCGTTTTAAGCATGCACATGCATCTTTTGGTAGACGCGGATGAAGTTTTCTGCAAAACCACAAGATGTGCATGCAAATGGTGCTTTTGGCAGAACGCGCACGTGGATTTCTACCAAACGACGTGCTAAGCATGCCGATGCTGCTCTTTTTAGCACCCGCGCACGGATTTGTGCGAAAACGCGTTTTAAGCATGCACATGCATCTTTTGGTAGACGCGGATGAAGTTTTCTGCAAAACCACAAGATGTGCATGCAAATGGTGCTTTTGGAAGAACGCGCACGTGGATTTCTACCAAACGACGTGCTAAGCATGCCGATGCTGCTCTTTTTAGCACCCGCGCACGCATTTGTGCGAAAAACGCGTTTTAAGCATGCACATGCATCTTTTGGTAGACGCGGATGAAGTTTCTGCAAAACCACAAGATGTGCATGGAAATGGTGCTTTTTGCAGAACGCGCACGTGGATTTCTACCAAACGACGTGCTAAGCATGCCGATGCTGCTCTTTTTAGCACCCGCGCACGGATTTGTGCGAAAACGCGTGTTAAGCAATCACATGCATCTTTTGGTAGACGCGGATGAAGTTTTCTGCAAAACCACAAGATGTGCATGCAAATGGTGCTTTTGGCAGAACGCGCACGTGGATTTCTACCAAACGACGTGCTAAGCATGCCGATGCTGCTCTTTTTAGCACCCGCGCACGGATTTGTGCGAAAACGCGTTTTAAGCATGCACATGCATCTTTTGGTAGACGCGGATGAAGTTTTCTGCAAAACCACAAGATGTGCATGCAATTGGTGCTTTTTGCAGAACGCGCACGTGGATTTCTACCAAACGACGTGCTAAGCATGCCGATGCTGCTCTTTTAGCACCCGCGCACGGATTTGTGCGAAAACGCGTTTTAAGCATGCACATGCATCTTTTGGTAGACGCGGATGAAGTTTTCTGAAAAACCACAACATGTGCATGCAAATGGTGCTTTTGGCAGAACGCGCACGTGGATTTCTACCAAACGACGTGCTAAGCATGCCGATGCTGCTCTTTTTAGCACCTGCGCACGGATTTGTGCGAAAACGCGTTTTAAGCATGCACATGCATCTTTTTGTAGACGCGGATGAAGTTCTCTGCAAAACCACAAGATGTGCGTGCAAATGGTGCTTTTGGCAGAACGCGCACGTGGATTTCTACCAAACGACGTGCTAAGCATGCCGATGCTGCTCTTTTTAGCACCCGCGCACGGATTTGTGCGAAAACGCGTTTTAAGCATGCACATGCATCTTTTGGTAGACGCGAATGAAGTTTTCCGCAAAACCACAAGATGTGCATGCAAATGGTGCTTTTGGCAGAACGCGCACGTGGATTTCTACCAAACGACGTGCTAAGCATGCCGATGCTGCTCTTTTTAGCACCCGCGCACGGATTTGTGCGAAAACGCGTTTTAAGCATGCACATGCATCTTTTGGTAGACGCGGATGAAGTTTTCTGCAAAACCACAAGATGTGCATGCAAATGGTGCTTTTGGCAGAACGCGCACGTGGATTTCTACCAAACGACGTGCTAAGCATGCCGATGCTGCTCTTTTTAGCACCCGCGCACGGATTTGTGCGAAAAACGCGTTCTAAGCATGCACATGCATCTTTTGGTAGACGCGGATGAAGTTTTCTGCAAAACCACAAGATGTGCATGCAAATGGTGCTTTTTGCAGAACGCGCACGTGGATTTCTACCAAACGACGTGCTAAGCATGCCGATGCTGCTCTTTTTAGCACCCCGCGCACGGATTTGTGCGAAAACGCGTTTTAAGCATGCACATGCATCTTTTGGTAGACGCGATGAAGTTTTCTGCAAAACCACAAGATGTGCATGCAAATGGTGCTTTTGGCAGAACGCGCACGTGCATTTTCTACCAAACGACGTGCTAAGCATGCCGATGCTGCTCTTTTTAGCACCCGCGCACGGATTTGTGCGAAAACGCGTTTTAAGCATGCACATGCATCTTTTGGTAGACGCGGATGAAGTTTTCTGAAAAACCACAACATGTGCATGCAAATGGTGCTTTTGGCAGAACGCGCACGTGGATTTCTACCAAACGACGTGCTAAGCATGCCGATGCTGCTTTTTTTTAGCACCTGCGCACGGATTTGTGCGAAAACGCGTTTTAAAGCATGCACATGCATCTTTTTGTAGACGCGGATGAAGTTCTCTGCAAAACCACAAGATGTGCGTGCAAATGGTGCTTTTGGCAGAACGCGCACGTGGATTTCTACCAAACGACGTGGCTAAGCATGCCGATGCTGCTCTTTTTAGCACCCGCGCACGGATTTGTGCGAAAACGCGTTTTAAGCATGCACATGCATCTTTTGGTAGACGCGAATGAAGTTTTCCGCAAAACCACAAGATGTGCATGCAAATGGTGCTTTTGGGCAGAACGCGCACCGTTGGATTTCTACCAAACGACGTGCTAAGTCATGCCGATGCTGCTCTTTTTAGCACCCGCGCACGGATTTGTGCGAAAACGCGTTTTAAGCATGCACATGCATCTTTTTGTAGACGCGGATGAAGTTCTCTGCAAAACCACAAGATGTGCGTGCAAATGGTGCTTTTGGCAGAACGCGCACGTGGATTTCTACCAAACGACGTGCTAAGCATGCCGATGCTGCTCTTTTTAGCACCCGCGCACGGATTTGTGCGAAAACGCGTTTAAAAGCATGCACATGCATCTTTTGGTAGACGCGAATGAAGTTTTCTGCAAAACCACAAGATGTGCATGCAAATGGTGCTTTTGGCAGAACGCGCACGTGGATTTCTACCAAACGACGTGCTAAGCATGCCGATGCTGCTCTTTTTAGCACCCGCGCACGGATTTGTGCGAAAACGCGTTTTAAGCATGCACATGCATCTTTTGGTAGACGCGGATGAAGTTTTCTGCAAAACCACAAGATGTGCATGCAAATGGTGCTTTTGGCAGAACGCGCACGTGGATTTCTACCAAACGACGTGCTAAGCATGCCGATGCTGCTCTTTTTAGCACCCGCGCACGGATTTGTGCGAAAACGCGTTTTATAAGCATGCACATGCATCTTTTGGTAGACCGCGGATGAAGTTTTCTGCAAAACCACAAGATGTGCATGCAAATGGTGCTTTTTGCAGAACGCGCACGTGGATTTCTACCAAACGACGTGCTAAGCATGCCGATGCTGCTCTTTTTAGCACCCCGCGCACGGATTTGTGCGAAAACGCGTTTTAAGCATGCACATGCATCTTTTGGTAGACGCGGATGAAGTTTTCTGCAAAAGCACAAGATTTGCATGCAAATGGTGCTTTTGGCAGAACGCGCACGTGGATTTCTACCAAACGACGTGCTAAGCATGCCGATGCTGCTCTTTTTAGCACCCGCGCACGGATTTGTGCGAAAACGCGTTTTAAGCATGCACATGCATCTTTTGGTAGACGCGGATGAAGTTTTCTGCAAAACCACAAGATGTGCATGCAAATGGTGCTTTTGGCAGAACGCACACGTGGATTTCTACCAAACGACGTGCTAAGCATGCCGATGCTGCTCTTTTTAGCACCCGCGCACGGATTTGTGCGAAAACGCGTTTTAAGCATGCACATGCATCTTTTGGTAGACGCGGATGAAGTTTTCTGCAAAACCACAATATGTGCATGCAAATGGTGCTTTTGGCAGAACGCGCACGTGGATTTCTACCAAACGACGTGCTAAGCATGCCGATGCTGCTCTTTTTAGCACCCGCGCACGGATTTGTGCGAAAACGCGTTTTAAGCATGCACATGCATCTTTTGGTAGACGCGGATGAAGTTTTCTGCAAAACCACAAGATGTGCATGCAAATGGTGCTTTTTGCAGAACGCGCACGTGCATTTCTACCAAACGACGTGCTAAGCATGCCGATGCTGCTCTTTTTAGCACCCGCGCACGGATTTGTGC
Source organism: Dermacentor andersoni (assembly GCF_023375885.2). Taxonomy (NCBI): domain Eukaryota; kingdom Metazoa; phylum Arthropoda; class Arachnida; order Ixodida; family Ixodidae; genus Dermacentor; species Dermacentor andersoni. Next base: position 59,685 of record NW_027315111.1, on the reverse strand, counting down.
GAAAACGCGTTTTAAGCATGCACATGCATCTTTTGGTAGACGCGGATGAAGTTCTCTGCAAAACCACAAGATGTGCATGCAAATGGTGCTTTTGGCGGAACGCGCACGTGGATTTCTACCAAACGACGTGCTAAGCATGCCGATGCTGCTCTTTTTAGCACCCGCGCACGGATTTGTGCGAAAACGCGTTTTAAGCATGGACATGCTTCTTTTGGTAGACGCGGATGAAGTTTTCTGCAAAACCACAAGATGTGCATGCAAATGGTGCTTTTGGCAGAACGCGCACGTGGATTTCTACCAAACGACGTGCTAAGCATGCCGATGCTGCTCTTTTTAGCGCCCGCGCACGGATTTGTGCGAAAACGCATTTTAAGCATGCACATGCATCTTTTGGTAGACGCGGATGAAGTTTTCTGCAAAACCACAAGATGTGCATGCAAATGGTGCTTTTGGCAGAACGCGCACGTTAATTTCTACCAAACGACGTGCTAAGCATGCCGATGCTGCTCTTTTTAGCACCCGCGCAGGCATTTGTGCGAAAACGCGTTTTAAGCATGCACATGCATCTTTTGGTAGACGCGGATGAAGTTTTCTGCAAAACCACAAGATGTGCATGCAAATCGTGCTTTTGGCAGAACGCGCACGTGGATTTCTACCAAACGACGTGCTAAGCATGCCGATGCTGCTCTTTTTAGCACCCGCGCACGGATTTGTGCGAAAACGCGTTTTAAGCATGCACATGCATCTTTTGGTAGACGCGGATGAAGTTTTCTGAAAAACCACAAGATGTGCATGCAAATGGTGCTTTTGGCAGAACGCGCACGTGGATTTCTACCAAACGACGTGCTAAGCATGCCGATGCTGCTCTTTTTAGCACCCGCGCAAGGATTTGTGCGAAAACGCGTTTTAAGCATGCACATGCATCTTTTGGTAGACGCGGATGAAGTTTTCTGCAAAACCACAAGATGTGCATGCAAATGGTGCTTTTGGCAGAACGCGCACGTGGATTTCTACCAAACGACGTGCTAAGCATGCCGATGCTGCTCTTTTTAGCACCCGCGCACGCATTTGTGCGAAAACGCGTTTTAAGCATGCACATGCATCTTTTGGTAGACGCGGATGAAGTTTTCTGCAAAACCACAAGATGTGCATGCAAATGGTGCTTTTGGCAGAACGCGCACGTGGATTTCTACGAAACGACGTGCTAAGCATGCCGATGCTGCTCTTTTTAGCACCCGCGCAGGCATTTGTGCGAAAACGCGTTTTAAGCATGCACATGCATCTTTTGGTAGACGCGGATGAAGTTTTCTGCAAAACCACAAGATGTGCATGCAAATCGTGCTTTTGGCAGAACGCGCACGTGGATTTCTACCAAACGACGTGCTAAGCATGCCGATGCTGCTCTTTTTAGCACCCGCGCACGGATTTGTGCGAAAACGCGTTTTAAGCATGCACATGCATCTTTTGGTAGACGCGGATGAAGTTTTCTGCAAAACCACAAGATGTGCATGCGAATGGTGCTTTTGGCAGAACGCGCACGTGGATTTCTACCAAACGACGTGCTAAGCATGCCGATGCTGCTCTTTTTAGCACCCGCGCACGCATTTGTGCGAAAACGCGTTTTAAGCATGCACATGCATCTTTTGGTAGACGCGGATGAAGTTTTCTGCAAAACCACAAGATGTGCATGCAAATGTGCTTTTTGCAGAACGCGCACGTGGATTTCTACCAAACGACGTGCTAAGCATGCCGATGCTGCTCTTTTTAGCACCCGCGCACGGATTTGTGCGAAAACGCGTTTTAAGCAATCACATGCATCTTTTGGTAGACGCGGATGAATTTTTCTGCAAAACCACAAGATGTGCATGCAAATGGTGCTTTTGGCAGAACGCGCACGTGGATTTCTACCAAACGACGTGCTAAGCATGCCGATGCTGCTCTTTTTAGCACCCGCGCACGGATTTGTGCGAAAACGCGTTTTAAGCATGCACATGCATCTTTGGTAGACGCGGATGAAGTTTTCTGCAAAACCACAAGATGTGCATGCAAATGGTGCTTTTGGCAGAACGCGCACGTGGATTTCTACCAAACGACGTGCTAAGCATGCCGACGCTGCTCTTTTAGCACCCGCGCACGGATTTGTGCGAAAACGCATTTTAAGCATGCACATGCATCTTTTGGTAGACGCGGATGAAGTTTTCTGCAAAACCACAAAGTGTGCATGCAAATGGTGCTTTTGGCAGGACGCGCACGTGCATTTCTACCAAACGACGTGCTAAGCATGCCGATGCTGCTCTTTTTAGCACCCGCGCACGGATTTGTGCGAAAACGCTTTTTAAGCATGCACATGCATCTTTTGGTAGACGCGGATGAAGTTTTCTGCAAAACCACAAGATGTGCATGCAAATGGTGCTGTTGGCAGAACGCGCACGTGGATTTCTACCAAACGACGTGCTAAGCATGCCGATGCTGCTCTTTTTAGCACCCGCGCACGGATTTGTGCGAAAACGCGTTTTAAGCATGCACATGCATCTTTTGGTAGACGCGGATGAAGTTTTCTGCAAAACCACAAGATGTGCATGCAAATGGTGCTTTTGGCAGAACGCGCACGTGGATTTCTACCAAACGACGTGCTAAGCATGCCGATGCTGCTCTTTTTAGCGCCCGCGCAAGGATTTGTGCGAAAACGCGTTTTAAGCATGTACATGCATCTTTTGGTAGACGCGGATGAAGTTTTCTGCAAAACCACAAGATGTGCATGCAAATGGTGCTTTGGCAGAACGCGCACGTGGATTTCTACCAAACGACGTGCTAAGCATGCCGATGCTGCTCTTTTTAGCACCCGCGCACGCATTTGTGCGAAAACGCGTTTTAAGCATGCACATGCATCTTTTGGTAGACGCGGATGAAGTTTTCTGCAAAACCACAAGATGTGCATGCAAATGGTGCTTTTGGCAGAACGCGCACGTGGATTTCTACTGAACGACGTGCTAAGCATGCCGATGCTGCTCTTTTTAGCACCCCGCGAACGGATTTGTGCGAAAACGCGTTTTTTAAGCATGCACATGCATCTTTGGTAGACGCGGATGAAGTTTTCTGCAAAACCACAAGATGTGCATGCAAATGGTGCTTTTTGCAGAACGCGCACGTGGATTTCTACCAAACGACGTGCTAAGCATGCCGATGCTGCTCTTTTTAGCACCCGCGCACGCATTTGTGCGAAAACGCGTTTTAAGCATGCACATGCATCTTTTGGTAGACGCGGATGAAGTTTTCTGCAAAACCACAAGATGTGCATGCAAATGGTGCTTTTGGCAGAACGCGCACGTGGATTTCTACCAAAACGACGTGCTGAGCATGCCGATGCTGCTCTTTTTAGCACCCGCGCACGGATTTGTGCGAAAAACGCGTTTTAAAGCATGCACATGCATCTTTTGGTAGACGCGGATGAAGTTTTCTGCAAAACCACAAGATGTGCAATGCAAATGGTGCTTTTGGAAGAACGCGCACGTGGATTTCTACCAAACGACGTGCTAAGCATGCCGATGCTGCTCTTTTTAGCACCCGCGCACGCATTTGTGCGAAAACGCGTTTTAAGCATGCAACATGCATCTTTTGGTAGACGCGGAAGAAGTTTTCTGCAAAACCACAAGATGTGCATGCAAATGGTGCTTTTTGCAGAACGCGCACGTGGATTTCTTCCAAACGACGTGCTAAGCATGCCGATGCTGCTCTTTTTAGCACCCGCGCACGGATTTGTGCGAAAACGCGTTTTAAGCAATCACATGCATCTTTTGGTAGACGCGGATGAAGTTTTCTGCAAAACCACAAGATGTGCATGCAAATGGTGCTTTTGGCAGAACGCGCACGTGGATTTCTACCAAACGACGTGCTAAGCATGCCGATGCTGCTCTTTTTAGCACCCGCGCACGGATTTGTGCGAAAACGCGTTTTAAGCATGCACATGCATCTTTTGGTAGACGCGGATGAAGTTTTCTGCAAAACCACAAGATGTGCATGCAAATGGTGCTTTTTGCAGAACGCGCACGTGGATTTCTACTAAACGACGTGCTAAGCATGCCGATGCTGTTCTTTTTAGCACCCGCGCACGGATTTGTGAGAAAACGCGTTTTAAGCATGCACATGCATCTTTTGGTAGACGCGGATGAAGTTTTCTGCAAAACCACAAGATGTGCATGCAAATGGTGCTTTTGGCAGAACGCCCACGTGGATTTCTACCAAATGACGTGCTAAGCATGCCGATGCTGCTCTTTTTAGCACCCGCGCACGGATTTGTGCGAAAACGCGTTTTAAGCATGCACATGCATCTTTTGGTAGACGCGGATGAAGTTTTCTGCAAAACCACAAGATGTGCATGCAAATGGTGCTTTTGGCAGAACGCGCACGTGCATTTCTACCAAACGACGTGCTAAGCATGCCGATGCTGCTCTTTTTAGCACCCGCGCACGGATTTGTGCGAAAACGCGTTTTAAGCATGCACATGCATCTTTTGGTAGACGCGGATGAAGTTTTCTGAAAAACCACAAGATGTGCATGCAAATGGTGCTTTTGGCAGAACGCGCACGTGGATTTCTACCAAACGACGTGCTAAGCATGCCGATGCTGCTCTTTTTAGCACCTGCGCACGGATTTGTGCGAAAACGCGTTTTAAGCATGCACATGCATCTTTTTGTAGACGCGGATGAAGTTCTCTGCAAAACCACAAGATGTGCGTGCAAATGGTGCTTTTGGCAGAACGCGCACGTGGATTTCTACCAAACGACGTGCTAAGCATGCCGATGCTGCTCTTTTTAGCACCCGCGCACGGATTTGTGCGAAAACGCGTTTTAAGCATGCACATGCATCTTTTGGTAGACGCGAATGAAGTTTTCTGCAAAACCACAAGATGTGCATGCAAATGGTGCTTTTGGCAGAACGCGCACGTGGATTTCTACCAAACGACGTGCTAAGCATGCCGATGCTGCTCTTTTTAGCACCCGCGCACGGATTTGTGCGAAAACGCGTTTTAAGCATGCACATGCATCTTTTGGTAGACGCGGATGAAGTTTTCTGCAAAACCACAAGATGTGCATGCAAATGGTGCTTTTGGCAGAACGCGCACGTGGATTTCTACGAAACGACGTGCTAAGCATGCCGATGCTGCTCTTTTTAGCACCCGCGCACGGATTTGTGCGAAAACGCGTTTTAAGCATGCACATGCATCTTTTGGTAGACGCGGATGAAGTTTTCTGCAAAACCACAAGATGTGCATGCAAATGGTGCTTTTTGCAGAACGCGCACGTGGATTTCTACCAAACGACGTGCTAAGCATGCCGATGCTGCTCTTTTTAGCACCCGCGCACGGATTTGTGCGAAAACGCGTTTTAAGCATCCACATGCATCTTTTGGTAGACGCGGATGAAGTTTTCTGCAAAAGCACAAGATGTGCATGCAAATGGTGCTTTTGGCAGAACGCGCACGTGGATTTCTACCAAACGACGTGCTAAGCATGCCGATGCTGCTCTTTTTAGCACCCGCGCACGGATTTGTGCGAAAACGCGTTTTAAGCATGCACATGCATCTTTTGGTAGACGCGGATGAAGTTTTCTGCAAAACCACAAGATGTGCATGCAAATGGTGCTTTTGGCAGAACGCGCACGTGGATTTCTACCAAACGACGTGCTAAGCATGCCGATGCTGCTCTTTTTAGCACCCGCGCACGGATTTGTGCGAAAACGCGTTTTAAGCATGCACATGCATCTTTTGGTAGACGCGGATGAAGTTTTCTGCAAAACCACAATATGTGCATGCAAATGGTGCTTTTGGCAGAACGCGCACGTGGATTTCTACCAAACGACGTGCTAAGCATGCCGATGCTGCTCTTTTTAGCACCCGCGCACGGATTTGTGCGAAAACGCGTTTTAAGCATGGACATGCTTCTTTTGGTAGACGCGGATGAAGTTTTCTGCAAAACCACAAGATGTGCATGCAAATGGTGCTTTTGGCAGAACGCGCACGTGGATTTCTACCAAACGACGTGCTAAGCATGCCGATGCTGCTCTTTTTAGCACCCGCGCACGGATTTGTGCGAAAACGCATTTTAAGCATGCACATGCATCTTTTGGTAGACGCGGATGAAGTTTTCTGCAAAACCACAAGATGTGCATGCAAATGGTGCTTTTGGCAGAACGCGCACGTGGATTTCTACCAAACGACGTGCTAAGCATGCCGATGCTGCTCTTTTTAGCACCCGCGCAGGCATTTGTGCGAAAACGCGTTTTAAGCATGCACATGCATCTTTTGGTAGACGCGGATGAAGTTTTCTGCAAAACCACAAGATGTGCATGCAAATGGTGCTTTTGGCAGAACGCGCACGTGCATTTCTACCAAACGACGTGCTAAGCATGCCGATGCTGCTCTTTTTAGCACCCGCGCACGGATTTGTGCGAAAACGCGTTTTAAGCATGCACATGCATCTTTTGGTAGACGCGGATGAAGTTTTCTGAAAAACCACAAGATGTGCATGCAAATGGTGCTTTTGGCAGAACGCGCACGTGGATTTCTACCAAACGACGTGCTAAGCATGCCGATGCTGCTCTTTTTAGCACCTGCGCACGGATTTGTGCGAAAACGCGTTTTAAGCATGCACATGCATCTTTTTGTAGACGCGGATGAAGTTCTCTGCAAAACCACAAGATGTGCGTGCAAATGGTGCTTTTGGCAGAACGCGCACGTGGATTTCTACCAAACGACGTGCTAAGCATGCCGATGCTGCTCTTTTTAGCACCCGCGCACGGATTTGTGCGAAAACGCGTTTTAAGCATGCACATGCATCTTTTGGTAGACGCGAATGAAGTTTTCTGCAAAACCACAAGATGTGCATGCAAATGGTGCTTTTGGCAGAACGCGCACGTGGATTTCTACCAAACGACGTGCTAAGCATGCCGATGCTGCTCTTTTTAGCACCCGCGCACGGATTTGTGCGAAAACGCGTTTTAAGCATGCACATGCATCTTTTGGTAGACGCGGATGAAGTTTTCTGCAAAACCACAAGATGTGCATGCAAATGGTGCTTTTGGCAGAACGCGCACGTGGATTTCTACGAAACGACGTGCTAAGCATGCCGATGCTGCTCTTTTTAGCACCCGCGCACGGATTTGTGCGAAAACGCGTTTTAAGCATGCACATGCATCTTTTGGTAGACGCGGATGAAGTTTTCTGCAAAACCACAAGATGTGCATGCAAATGGTGCTTTTTGCAGAACGCGCACGTGGATTTCTACCAAACGACGTGCTAAGCATGCCGATGCTGCTCTTTTTAGCACCCGCGCACGGATTTGTGCGAAAACGCGTTTTAAGCATCCACATGCATCTTTTGGTAGACGCGGATGAAGTTTTCTGCAAAAGCACAAGATGTGCATGCAAATGGTGCTTTTGGCAGAACGCGCACGTGGATTTCTACCAAACGACGTGCTAAGCATGCCGATGCTGCTCTTTTTAGCACCCGCGCACGGATTTGTGCGAAAACGCGTTTTAAGCATGCACATGCATCTTTTGGTAGACGCGGATGAAGTTTTCTGCAAAACCACAAGATGTGCATGCAAATGGTGCTTTTGGCAGAACGCGCACGTGGATTTCTACCAAACGACGTGCTAAGCATGCCGATGCTGCTCTTTTTAGCACCCCGCGCACGGATTTGTGCGAAAACGCGTTTTAAGCATGCACATGCATCTTTTGGTAGACGCGGATGAAGTTTTCTGCAAAACCACAATATGTGCATGCAAATGGTGCTTTTGGCAGAACGCGCACGTGGATTTCTACCAAACGACGTGCTAAGCATGCCGATGCTGCTCTTTTTAGCACCCGCGCACGGATTTGTGCGAAAACGCGTTTTAAGCATGGACATGCTTCTTTTGGTAGACGCGGATGAAGTTTTCTGCAAAACCACAAGATGTGCATGCAAATGGTGCTTTTGGCAGAACGCGCACGTGGATTTCTACCAAACGACGTGCTAAGCATGCCGATGCTGCTCTTTTTAGCACCCGCGCACGGATTTGTGCGAAAACGCATTTTAAGCATGCACATGCATCTTTTGGTAGACGCGGATGAAGTTTTCTGCAAAACCACAAGATGTGCATGCAAATGGTGCTTTTGGCAGAACGCGCACGTGGATTTCTACCAAACGACGTGCTAAGCATGCCGATGCTGCTCTTTTTAGCACCCGCGCAGGCATTTGTGCGAAAACGCGTTTTAAGCATGCACATGCATCTTTTGGTAGACGCGGATGAAGTTTTCTGCAAAACCACAAGATGTGCATGCAAATCGTGCTTTTGGCAGAACGCGCACGTGGATTTCTACCAAACGACGTGCTAAGCATGCCGATGCTGCTCTTTTTAGCACCCGCGCACGGATTTGTGCGAAAACGCGTTTTAAGCATGCACATGCATCTTTTGGTAGACGCGGATGAAGTTTTCTGAAAAACCACAAGATGTGCATGCAAATGGTGCTTTTGGCAGAACGCGCACGTGGATTTCTACCAAACGACGTGCTAAGCATGCCGATGCTGCTCTTTTTAGCACCCGCGCAAGGATTTGTGCGAAAACGCGTTTTAAGCATGCACATGCATCTTTTGGTAGACGCGGATGAAGTTTTCTGCAAAACCACAAGATGTGCATGCAAATGGTGCTTTTGGCAGAACGCGCACATGGATTTCTACCAAACGACGTGCTAAGCATGCCGATGCTGCTCTTTTTAGCACCCGCGCACGCATTTGTGCGAAAACGCGTTTTAAGCATGCACATGCATCTTTTGGTAGACGCGGATGAAGTTTTCTGCAAAACCACAAGATGTGCATGCAAATGGTGCTTTTGGCAGAACGCGCACGTGGATTTCTACCAAACGACGTGCTAAGCATGCCGATGCTGCTCTTTTTAGCACCCGCGCACGGATTTGTGCGAAAACGCGTTTTAAGCATGCACATGCATCTTTTGGTAGACGCGGATGAAGTTTTCTGCAAAACCACAATATGTGCATGCAAATGGTGCTTTTGGCAGAACGCGCACGTGGATTTCTACCAAACGACGTGCTAAGCATGCCGATGCTGCTCTTTTTAGCACCCGCGCACGGATTTGTGCGAAAACGCGTTTTAAGCATGCACATGCATCTTTTGGTAGACGCGGATGAAGTTCTCTGCAAAACCACAAGATGTGCATGCAAATGGTGCTTTTTGGCAGAACGCGCACGTGGATTTCTACCAAACGACGTGCTAAGCATGCCGATGCTGCTCTTTTTAGCACCCGCGCACGGATTTGTGCGAAAACGCGTTTTAAGCATGGACATGCTTCTTTTGGTAGACGCGGATGAAGTTTTCTGCAAAACCACAAGATGTGCATGCAAATGGTGCTTTTGGCAGAACGCGCACGTGGATTTCTACCAAACGACGTGCTAAGCATGCCGATGCTGCTCTTTTTAGCACCCGCGCACGGATTTGTGCGAAAACGCATTTTAAGCATGCACATGCATCTTTTGGTAGACGCGGATGAAGTTTTCTGCAAAACCACAAGATGTGCATGCAAATGGTGCTTTTGGCAGAACGCGCACGTGGATTTCTACCAAACGACGTGCTAAGCATGCCGATGCTGCTCTTTTTAGCACCCGCGCAGGCATTTGTGCGAAAACGCGTTTTAAGCATGCACATGCATCTTTTGGTAGACGCGGATGAAGTTTTCTGCAAAACCACAAGATGTGCATGCAAATCGTGCTTTTGGCAGAACGCGCACGTGGATTTCTACCAAACGACGTGCTAAGCATGCCGATGCTGCTCTTTTTAGCACCCGCGCACGGATTTGTGCGAAAACGCGTTTTAAGCATGCACATGCATCTTTTGGTAGACGCGGATGAAGTTTTCTGAAAAACCACAAGATGTGCATGCAAATGGTGCTTTTGGCAGAACGCGCACGTGGATTTCTACCAAACGACGTGCTAAGCATGCCGATGCTGCTCTTTTTAGCACCCGCGCAAGGATTTGTGCGAAAACGCGTTTTAAGCATGCACATGCATCTTTTGGTAGACGCGGATGAAGTTTTCTGCAAAACCACAAGATGTGCATGCAAATGGTGCTTTTGGCAGAACGCGCACATGGATTTCTACCAAACGACGTGCTAAGCATGCCGATGCTGCTCTTTTTAGCACCCGCGCACGCATTTGTGCGAAAACGCGTTTTAAGCATGCACATGCATCTTTTGGTAGACGCGGATGAAGTTTTCTGCAAAACCACAAGATGTGCATGCAAATGGTGCTTTTGGCAGAACGCGCACGTGGATTTCTACCAAACGACGTGCTAAGCATGCCGATGCTGCTCTTTTTAGCACCCGCGAACGGATTTGTGCGAAAAACGCGTTTTAAGCATGCACATGCATCTTTTGGTAGACGCGGACGAAGTTTTCTGCAAAACCACAAAATGTGCATGCAAATGGTGCTTTTGGGAGAACGCGCACGTGGATTTCTACCAAACGACGTGCTAAGCATGCCGATGCTGCTCTTTTTAGCACCCGTGCACGCATTTGTGCGAAAACGCGTTTTAAGTATGCACATGCATCTTTTGCTAGACGCGGATGAAGCTTTCTGCAAAACCACTAGATGTGCATGCAAATGGTGCTTTTTGCAGAACGCGCACGTGGATTTCTACCAAACGACGTGCTAAGCATGCCGATGCTGCTCTTTTTAGCACCCGCGCACGCATTTGTGCGAAAACGCGTTTTAAGCATGCACATGCATCTTTTGGTAGACGCGGATGAAGTTTTCTGCAAAACCACAAGATGTGCATGCAAATGGTGCTTTTGGCAGAACGCGCACGTGGATTTCTACCAAACGACGTGCTAAGCATGCCGATGCTGCTCTTTTTAGCAGCCGCGCAAGGATTTGTGCGAAAACGCGTTTTAAGCATGCACATGCATCTTTTGGTAGACGCGGATGAAGTTTTCTGCAAAACCACAAGATGTGCATGCAAATGGTGCTTTTGGCAGAACGCGCACGTGGATTTCTACCAAACGACGTGCTAAGCATGCCGATGCTGCTCTTTTTAGCACCCGCGCACGGATTTGTGCGAAAACGCGTTTAAGCATGCACATGCATCTTTTGGTAGACGCGGATGAAGTTTTCTGCAAAACCACAATATGTGCATGCAAATGGTGCTTTTGGCAGAACGCGCACGTGGATTTCTACCAAACGACGTGCTAAGCATGCCGATGCTGCTCTTTTTAGCACCCGCGCACGGATTTGTGCGAAAACGCGTTTTAAGCATGCACATGCATCTTTTGGTAGACGCTGATGAAGTTATCTGCAAAACCACAAGATGTGCATGCAAGTGGTGCTTTTTGCAGAACGCGCACGTGCATTTCTACCAAACGACGTGCGAAGCATGCCGATGCTGCTCTTTTTAGCACCCGCGCACGGGTTTGTGCGAAAACGCGTTTTAAGCATGCACATGCATCTTTTGGTAGACGCGGATGAAGTTCTCTGCAAAACCACAAGATGTGCATGCAAATGGTGCTTTTGGCAGAACGCGCACGTGGATTTCTACCAAACGACGTGCTAAGCATGCCGATGCTGCTCTTTTTAGCACCCGCGCACGGATTTGTGCGAAAACGCGTTTTAAGTGTGGACATGCATCTTTTGGTAGACGCGGATGAAGTTTTCTGCAAAACCACAAGATGTGCATGCAAATGGTGCTTTTGGCAGAACGCGGACGTGGATTTCTACCAAACGACGTGCTAAGCATGCCGATGCTGCTCTTTTTAGCACCCGCGAACGGATTTGTGCGAAAACGCGTTTTAAGCATGCACATGCATCTTTTGGTAGACGCGGATGAAGTTTTCTGCAAAACCACAAAATGTGCATGCAAATGGTGCTTTTGGGAGAACGCGCACGTGGATTTCTACCATACGACGTGCTAAGCATGCCGATGCTGCTCTTTTTAGCACCCGCGCACGCATTTGTGCGAAAACGCGTTTTAAGCATGCACATGCATCTTTTGGTAGACGCGGATGAAGCTTTCTGCAAAACCACAAGATGTGCATGCAAATGGTGCTTTTTGCAGAACGCGCACGTGGATTTCTACCAAACGACGTGCTAAGCATGCCGATGCTGCTCTTTTTAGCACCCGCGCACGCATTTGTGCGAAAACGCGTTTTAAGCATGCACATGCATCTTTTGGTAGACGCGGATGAAGTTTTCTGTAAAACCACAAGATGTGCATGCAAATGGTGCTTTTGGCAGAACGCGCACGTGGATTTCTACCAAACGACGTGCTAAGCATGCCGATGCTGCTCTTTTTAGCAGCCGCGCACGGATTTGTGCGAAAACGCATTTTAAGCATGCACATGCATCTTTTGGTAGACGCGGATGAAGTTTTCTGCAAAACCACAAAGTGTGCATGCAAATGGTGCTTTTGGCAGAACGCGCACGTGCATTTCTACCAAACGACGTGCTAAGCATGCCGATGCTGCTCTTTTTAGCACCCGCGCACGGATTTGTGCGAAAACGCGTTTTAAGCATGCACATGCATCTTTTGGTAGACGCGGATGAAGTTTTCTGCAAAACCACAAGATGTGCATGCAAATGGTGCTTTTGGCAGAACGCGCACGTGGATTTCTACCAAACGACGTGCTAAGCATGCCGATGCTGCTCTTTTTAGCGCCCGCGCAAGGATTTGTGCGAAAACGCGTTTTAAGCATGTACATGCATCTTTTGGTAGACGCGGATGAAGTTTTCTGCAAAACCACAAGATGTGCATGCAAATGGTGCTTTTGGCAGAACGCGCACGTGGATTTCTACCAAACGACGTGCTAAGCATGCCGATGCTGCTCTTTTTAGCACCCGCGCACGCATTTGTGCGAAAACGCGTTTTAAGCATGCACATGCATCTTTTGGTAGACGCGGATGAAGTTTTCTGCAAAACCACAAGATGTGCATGCAAATGGTGCTTTTGGAAGAACGCGCACGTGGATTTCTTCCAAACGACGTGCTAAGCATGCCGATGCTGCTCTTTTTAGCACCCGCGCACGGATTTGTGCGAAAAACGCGTTTTAAGCAATCACATGCATCTTTTGGTAGACGCGGATGAAGTTTTCTGCAAAACCACAAGATGTGCATGCAAATGGTGCTTTTGGCAGAACGCGCACGTGGATTTCTACCAAACGACGTGCTAAGCATGCCGATGCTGCTCTTTTTAGCACCCGCGCACGCATTTGTGCGAAAACGCGTTTTAAGCATGCACATGCATCTTTTGGTAGACGCGGATGAAGTTTTCTGCAAAACCACAAGATGTGCATGCAAATGGTGCTGTTGGAAGAACGCGCAAGTGGATTTCTACCAAACGACGTGCTAAGCATGCCGATGCTGCTCTTTTTAGCACCCGCGCACGCATTTTGTGCGAAAACGCGTTTTAAGCATGCACATGCATCTTTTGGTAGACGCGGATGAAGTTTTCTGCAAAACCACACGATGTGCATGCAAATGGTGCTTTTCGCAGAACGCGCACGTGGATTTCTTCCAAACGACGTGCTAAGCATGCCGATGCTGCTCTTTTTAGCACCCGCGCACGGATTTGTGCGAAAACGCGTTTTAAGCAATCACATGCATCTTTTGGTAGACGCGGATGAAGTTTTCTGCAAAACCACAAGATGTGCATGCAAATGGTGCTTTTGGCAGAACGCGCACGTGGATTTCTACCAAACGACGTGCTAAGCATGCCGATGCTGCTCTTTTTAGCACCCGCGCACGGATTTGTGCGAAAACGCGTTTTAAGCATGCACATGCATCTTTTGGTAGACGCGGATGAAGTTTTCTGCAAAACCACAAGATGTGCATGCAAATGGTGCTTTTTGCAGAACGCGCACGTGGATTTCTACTAAACGACGTGCTAAGCATGCCGATGCTGTTCTTTTTAGCACCCGCGCACGGATTTGTGCGAAAACGCGTTTTAAGCATGCACATGCATCTTTTGGTAGACGCGGATGAAGTTTTCTGCAAAACCACAAGATGTGCATGCAAATGGTGCTTTTGGCAGAACGCCCACGTGGATTTCTACCAAATGACGTGCTAAGCATGCCGATGCTGCTCTTTTTAGCACCCGCGCACGGATTTGTGCGAAAACGCGTTTTTAAGCATGCACATGCATCTTTTGGTAGACGCGGATGAAGTTTTCTGCAAAACCACAAGATGTGCATGCAAATGGTGCTTTTGGCAGAACGCGCACGTGCATTTCTACCAAACGACGTGCTAAGCATGCCGATGCTGCTCTTTTTAGCACCCGCGCACGGATTTGTGCGAAAACGCGTTTTAAGCATGCACATGCATCTTTTGGTAGACGCGGATGAAGTTTTCTGAAAAACCACAAGATGTGCATGCAAATGGTGCTTTTGGCAGAACGCGCACGTGGATTTCTACCAAACGACGTGCTAAGCATGCCGATGCTGCTCTTTTTAGCACCTGCGCACGGATTTGTGCGAAAACGCGTTTTAAGCATGCACATGCATCTTTTTGTAGACGCGGATGAAGTTCTCTGCAAAACCACAAGATGTGCGTGCAAATGGTGCTTTTGGCAGAACGCGCACGTGGATTTCTACCAAACGACGTGCTAAGCATGCCGATGCTGCTCTTTTTAGCACCCGCGCACGGATTTGTGCGAAAACGCGTTTTAAGCATGCACATGCATCTTTTGGTAGACGCGAATGAAGTTTTCTGCAAAACCACAAGATGTGCATGCAAATGGTGCTTTTGGCAGAACGCGCACGTGGATTTCTACCAAACGACGTGCTAAGCATGCCGATGCTGCTCTTTTTAGCACCCGCGCACGGATTTGTGCGAAAACGCGTTTTAAGCATGCACATGCATCTTTTGGTAGACGCGGATGAAGTTTTCTGCAAAACCACAAGATGTGCATGCAAATGGTGCTTTTGGCAGAACGCGCACGTGGATTTCTACCAAACGACGTGCTAAGCATGCCGATGCTGCTCTTTTTAGCACCCGCGCACGGATTTGTGCGAAAACGCGTTTTAAGTGTGGACATGCATCTTTTGGTAGACGCGGATGAAGTTTTCTGCAAAACCACAAGATGTGCATGCAAATGGTGCTTTTGGCAGAACGCGGACGTGGATTTCTACCAAACGACGTGCTAAGCATGCCGATGCTGCTCTTTTTAGCACCCGCGAACGGATTTGTGCGAAAATCTGTCTCGCGTGTGTCATGCATCTTTTGGTAGACGCGGATGAAGTTTTCTGCAAAACCACAAAATGTGCATGCAAATGGTGCTTTTGGGAGAACGCGCACGTGGATTTCTACCATACGACGTGCTAAGCATGCCGATGCTGCTCTTTTAGCACCCGCGCACGCATTTGTGCGAAAACGCGTTTTAAGCATGCACATGCATCTTTTGGTAGACGCGGATGAAGCTTTCTGCAAAACCACAAGATGTGCATGCAAATGGTGCTTTTTGCAGAACGCGCACGTGGATTTCTACCAAACGACGTGCTAAGCATGCCGATGCTGCTCTTTTTAGCACCCGCGCACGCATTTGTGCGAAAAACGCGTTTTAAGCATGCACATGCATCTTTTGGTAGACGCGGATGAAGTTTCTGTAAAACCACAAGATGTGCATGCAAAATGGTGCTTTTGGCAGAACGCGCACGTGGATTTCTACCAAACGACGTGCTAAGCATGCCGATGCTGCTCTTTTTAGCAGCCGCGCACGGATTTGTGCGAAAACGCATTTTAAGCATGCCATGCATCTTTTGGTAGACGCGGATGAAGTTTTCTGCAAAACCACAAAGTGTGCATGCAAATGGTGCTTTTGGCAGAACGCGCACGTGCATTTCTACCAAACGACGTGCTAAGCATGCCGATGCTGCTCTTTTTAGCACCCGCGCACGGATTTGTGCGAAAACGCGTTTTAAGCATGCACATGCATCTTTTGGTAGACGCGGATGAAGTTTTCTGCAAAACCACAAGATGTGCATGCAAATGGTGCTTTTGGCAGAACGCGCACGTGGATTTCTACCAAACGACGTGCTAAGCATGCCGATGCTGCTCTTTTTAGCGCCCGCGCAAGGATTTGTGCGAAAACGCGTTTTAAGCATGTACATGCATCTTTTGGTAGACGCGGATGAAGTTTTCTGCAAAACCACAAGATGTGCATGCAAATGGTGCTTTTGGCAGAACGCGCACGTGGATTTCTACCAAACGACGTGCTAAGCATGCCGATGCTGCTCTTTTTAGCACCCGCGCACGCATTTGTGCGAAAACGCGTTTTAAGCATGCACATGCATCTTTTGGTAGACGCGGATGAAGTTTTCTGCAAAACACAAGATGTGCATGCAAATGGTGCTTTTTGGAAGAACGCGCACGTGGATTTCTTCCAAACGACGTGCTAAGCATGCCGATGCTGCTCTTTTTAGCACCCGCGCACGGATTTGTGCGAAAACGCGTTTTAAGCAATCACATGCATCTTTTGGTAGACGCGGATGAAGTTTTCTGCAAAACCACAAGATGTGCATGCAAATGGTGCTTTTGGCAGAACGCGCACGTGGATTTCTACCAAACGACGTGCTAAGCATGCCGATGCTGCTCTTTTTAGCACCCGCGCACGCATTTGTGCGAAAACGCGTTTTAAGCATGCACATGCATCTTTTGGTAGACGCGGATGAAGTTTTCTGCAAAACCACAAGATGTGCATGCAAATGGTGCTGTTGGAAGAACGCGCAAGTGGATTTCTACCAAACGACGTGCTAAGCATGCCGATGCTGCTCTTTTTAGCACCCGCGCACGCATTTGTGCGAAAACGCGTTTTAAGCATGCACATGCATCTTTTGGTAGACGCGGATGAAGTTTTCTGCAAAACCACACGATGTGCATGCAAATGGTGCTTTTCGCAGAACGCGCACGTGGATTTCTTCCAAACGACGTGCTAAGCATGCCGATGCTGCTCTTTTTAGCACCCGCGCACGGATTTGTGCGAAAACGCGTTTTAAGCAATCACATGCATCTTTTGGTAGACGCGGATGAAGTTTTCTGCAAAACCACAAGATGTGCATGCAAATGGTGCTTTTGGCAGAACGCGCACGTGGATTTCTACCAAACGACGTGCTAAGCATGCCGATGCTGCTCTTTTTAGCACCCGCGCACGGATTTGTGCGAAAACGCGTTTTAAGCATGCACATGCATCTTTTGGTAGACGCGGATGAAGTTTTCTGCAAAACCACAAGATGTGCATGCAAATGGTGCTTTTTGCAGAACGCGCACGTGGATTTCTACTAAACGACGTGCTAAGCATGCCGATGCTGTTCTTTTTAGCACCCGCGCACGGATTTGTGCGAAAACGCGTTTTAAGCATGCACATGCATCTTTTGGTAGACGCGGATGAAGTTTTCTGCAAAACCACAAGATGTGCATGCAAATGGTGCTTTTGGCAGAACGCCCACGTGGATTTCTACCAAATGACGTGCTAAGCATGCCGATGCTGCTCTTTTTAGCACCCGCGCACGGATTTGTGCGAAACGCGTTTTAAGCATGCACATGCATCTTTTGGTAGACGCGGATGAAGTTTTCTGCAAAACCACAAGATGTGCATGCAAATGGTGCTTTTGCAGAACGCGCACGTGCATTTCTACCAAACGACGTGCTAAGCATGCCGATGCTGCTCTTTTTAGCACCCGCGCACGGATTTGTGCGAAAACGCGTTTTAAGCATGCACATGCATCTTTTGGTAGACGCGGATGAAGTTTTCTGAAAAACCACAAGATGTGCATGCAAATGGTGCTTTTGGCAGAACGCGCACGTGGATTTCTACCAAACGACGTGCTAAGCATGCCGATGCTGCTCTTTTTAGCACCTGCGCACGGATTTGTGCGAAAACGCGTTTTAAGCATGCACATGCATCTTTTTGTAGACGCGGATGAAGTTCTCTGCAAAACCACAAGATGTGCGTGCAAATGGTGCTTTTGGCAGAACGCGCACGTGGATTTCTACCAAACGACGTGCTAAGCATGCCGATGCTGCTCTTTTTAGCACCCGCGCACGGATTTGTGCGAAAACGCGTTTTAAGCATGCACATGCATCTTTTGGTAGACGCGAATGAAGTTTTCTGCAAAACCACAAGATGTGCATGCAAATGGGCTTTTGGCAGAACGCGCACGTGGATTTCTACCAAACGACGTGCTAAGCATGCCGATGCTGCTCTTTTTAGCACCCGCGCACGGATTTGTGCGGAAAACGCGTTTTTAAGCATGCACATGCATCTTTTGGTAGACGCGGATGAAGTTTTTCTGCAAAACCACAAGATGTGCATGCAAATGGTGCTTTTGGCAGAACGCGCACGTGGATTTCTACCAAACGACGTGCTAAGCATGCCGATGCTGCTCTTTTTAGCACCCGCGCACGGATTTGTGCGAAAACGCGTTTTAAGCATGCACATGCATCTTTTGGTAGACGCGGATGAAGTTTTCTGCAAAACCACAGATGTGCATGCAAATGGTGCTTTTTGCAGAACGCGCACGTGGATTTCTACCAAACGACGTGCTAAGCATGCCGATGCTGCTCTTTTTAGCACCCGCGCACGGATTTGTGCGAAAACGCGTTTTAAGCATGCACATGCATCTTTTGGTAGACGCGGATGAAGTTTTCTGCAAAAGCACAAGATGTGCATGCAAATGGTGCTTTTGGCAGAACGCGCACGTGGATTTCTACCAAACGACGTGCTAAGCATGCCGATGCTGCTCTTTTTAGCACCCGCGCACGGATTTGTGCGAAAACGCGTTTTAAGCATGCACATGCATCTTTTGGTAGACGCGGATGAAGTTTTCTGCAAAACCACAAGATGTGCATGCAAATGGTGCTTTTGGCAGAACGCGCACGTGGATTTCTACCAAACGACGTGCTAAGCATGCCGATGCTGCTCTTTTTAGCACCCGCGCACGGATTTGTGCGAAAACGCATTTTAAGCATGCACATGCATCTTTTGGTAGACGCGGATGAAGTTTTCTGCAAAAAACCACAAGATGTGCATGCAAATGGTGCTTTTGGCAGAACGCGAACGTGGATTTCTACCAACGACGTGCTAAGCATGCCGATGCTGCTCTTTTTAGCACCCGCGCAGGCATTTGTGCGAAAACGCGTTTTAAGCATGCACATGCATCTTTTGGTAGACGCGGATGAAGTTTTTCTGCAAAACCACAAGATGTGCATGCAAATCGTGCTTTTGGCAGAACGCGCACGTGGATTTCTACCAAACGACGTGCTAAGCATGCCGATGCTGCTCTTTTTAGCACCCGCGCACGGATTTGTGCGAAAACGCGTTTTTAAGCATCCACATGCATCTTTTGGTAGACGCGGATGAAGTTTTCTGAAAAACACAAGATGTGCATGCAAATGGTGCTTTTGGCAGAACGCGCACGTGGATTTCTACCAAACGACGTGCTAAGCATGCCGATGCTGCTCTTTTTAGCACCCGCGCAAGGATTTGTGCGAAACGCGTTTTAAGCATGCACATGCATCTTTTGGTAGACGCGGATGAAGTTTTCTGCAAAACCACAAGATGTGCATGCAAATGGTGCTTTTGGCAGAACGCGCACATGGATTTCTACCAAACGACGTGCTAAGCATGCCGATGCTGCTCTTTTTAGCACCCGCGCACGCATTTGTGCGAAAACGCGTTTTAAGCATGCACATGCATCTTTTGGTAGACGCGGATGAAGTTTTTTGCAAAACCACAAGATGTGCATGCAAATGGTGCTTTTGGCAGAACGCGCACGTGGATTTCTACCAAACGACGTGCTAAGCATGCCGATGCTGCTCTTTTTAGCACCCGCGAACGGATTTGTGCGAAAACGCGTTTTAAGCATGCACATGCATCTTTTGGTAGACGCGGACGAAGTTTTCTGCAAAACCACAAAATGTGCATGCAAATGGTGCTTTTGGGAGAACGCGCACGTGGATTTCTACCAAACGACGTGCTAAGCATGCCGATGCTGCTCTTTTAGCAACCCGTGCACGCATTTGTGCGAAAACGCGTTTTAAGTATGCACATGCATCTTTTGCTAGACGCGGATGAAGCTTTCTGCAAACCACAAGATGTGCATGCAAATGGTGCTTTTGGCAGAACGCGCACGGGATTTCTACCAAACGACGTGCTAAGCATGCCGATGCTGCTCTTTTTAGCACCCGCGCACGCATTTGTGCGAAAACGCGTTTTAAGCATGCACATGCATCTTTTGGTAGACGCGGATGAAGTTTTCTGCAAAACCACAAGATGTGCATGCAAATGGTGCTTTTGGCAGAACGCGCACGTGGATTTCTACCAAACGACGTGCTAAGCATGCCGATGCTGCTCTTTTTAGCAGCCGCGCACGGATTTGTGCGAAAACGCGTTTTAAGCATGCACATGGCATCTTTTGGTAGACGCGGATGAAGTTTTCTGCAAAACCACAAGATGTGCATGCAAATGGTGCTTTTGGCAGAACGCGCACGTGGATTTCTACCAAACGACGTGCTAAGCATGCCGATGCTGCTCTTTTTAGCACCCGCGCACGGATTTGTGCGAAAACGCGTTTTAAGCATGCACATGCATCTTTTGGTAGACGGGGATGAAGTTTTCTGCAAAACCACAATATGTGCATGCAAATGGTGCTTTTGGCAGAACGCGCACGTGGATTTCTACCAAACGACGTGCTAAGCATGCCGATGCTGCTCTTTTTAGCACCCGCGCACGGATTTGTGCGAAAACGCGTTTTAAGCATGCACATGCATCTTTTGGTAGACGCGGATGAAGTTATCTGCAAAACCACAAGATGTGCATGCAAGTGGTGCTTTTTGCAGAACGCGCACGTGCATTTCTACCAAACGACGTGCTAAGCATGCCGATGCTGCTCTTTTTAGCACCCGCGCACGGATTTGTGCGAAAACGCGTTTTAAGCATGCACATGCATCTTTTGGTAGACGCGGATGAAGTTCTCTGCAAAACCACAAGATGTGCATGCAAATGGTGCTTTTGGCAGAACGCGCACGTGGATTTCTACCAAACGACGTGCTAAGCATGCCGATGCTGCTCTTTTTAGCACCCGCGCACGGATTTGTGCGAAAACGCGTTTTAAGTGTGGACATGCATCTTTTGGTAGACGCGGATGAAGTTTTCTGCAAAACCACAAGATGTGCATGCAAATGGTGCTTTTGGCAGAACGCGCACGTGGATTTCTACCAAACGACGTGCTAAGCATGCCGATGCTGCTCTTTTTAGCACCCGCGAACGGATTTGTGCGAAAACGCGTTTTAAGCATGCACATGCATCTTTTGGTAGACGCGGATGAAGTTTTCTGCAAAACCACAAAATGTGCATGCAAATGGTGCTTTTGGGAGAACGCGCACGTGGATTTCTACCAAACGACGTGCTAAGCATGCCGATGCTGCTCTTTTTAGCACCCGCGCACGCATTTGTGCGAAAACGCGTTTTAAGCATGCACATGCATCTTTTGGTAGACGCGGATGAAGCTTTCTGCAAAACCACAAGATGTGCATGCAAATGGTGCTTTTTGCAGAACGCGCACGTGGATTTCTACCAAACGACGTGCTAAGCATGCCGATGCTGCTCTTTTTAGCACCCGCGCACGCATTTGTGCGAAAACGCGTTTTAAGCATGCACATGCATCTTTTGGTAGACGCGGATGAAGTTTTCTGTAAAACCACAAGATGTGCATGCAAATGGTGCTTTTGGCAGAACGCGCACGTGGATTTCTACCAAACGACGTGCTAAGCATGCCGATGCTGCTCTTTTTAGCAGCCGCGCACGGATTTGTGCGAAAACGCGTTTTAAGCATGCACATGCATCTTTTGGTAGACGCGGATGAAGTTTTCTGCAAAACCACAAGATGCGCATGCAAATGGTGCTTTTGGCAGAACGCGCACGTGGATTTCTACCAAACGACGTGCTAAGCATGCCGATGCTGCTCTTTTTAGCACCCGCGCACGGATTTGTGCGAAAACGCGTTTTAAGCATGCACATGCATCTTTTGGTAGACGCGGATGAAGTTTTCTGCAAAACCACAATATGTGCATGCAAATGGTGCTTTTGGCAGAACGCGCACGTGGATTTCTACCAAACGACGTGCTAAGCATGCCGATGCTGCTCTTTTTAGCACCCGCGCACGGATTTGTGCGAAAACGCGTTTTAACCATGCACATGCATCTTTTGGTAGACGCGGATGAATTTTTCTGCAAAACCACAAGATGTGCATGCAAATGGTGCGCTTTTGCAGAACGCGCACGTGCATTTCTACCAAACGACGTGCTAAGCATGCCGATGCTGCTCTTTTTAGCACCCGCGCATGGATTTGTGCGAAAACGCGTTTTAAGCATGCACATGCATCTTTTGGTAGACGCGGATGAAGTTCTCTGCAAAACCACAAGATGTGCATGCAAATGGTGCTTTTGGTAGAACGCGCACGTGGATTTCTACCAAACGACGTGCTAAGCATGCCGATGCTGCTCTTTTTAGCACCCGCGCACGGATTTGTGCGAAAACGCGTTTTAAGCATGGACATGCTTCTTTTGGTAGACGCGGATGAAGTTTTCTGCAAAACCACAAGATGTGCATGCAAATGGTGCTTTTGGCAGAACGCGCACGTGGATTTCTACCAAACGACGTGCTAAGCAGGCCGATGCTGCTCTTTTTAGCACCCGCGCACGGATTTGTGCGAAAACGCATTTTAAGCATTCACATGCATCTTTTGGTAGACGCGGATGAAGTTTTCTGCAAAACCACAAGATGTGCATGCAAATGGTGCTTTTGGCAGAACGCGCACGTGGATTTCTACCAAACGACGTGCTAAGCATGCCGATGCTGCTCTTTTTAGCACCCGCGCAGGCATTTGTGCGAAAACGCGTTTTAAGCATGCACATGCATCTTTTGGTAGACGCGGATGAAGTTTTCTGCAAAACCACAAGATGTGCATGCAAATGGTGCTTTTGGCAGAACGCGCACGTGGATTTCTACCAAACGACGTGCTAAGCATGCCGATGCTGCTCTTTTTAGCACCCGCGCACGGATTTGTGCGAAAACGCGTTTTAAGCATGCACATGCATCTTTTGGTAGACGCGGATGAAGTTATCTGCAAAACCACAAGATGTGCATGCAAGTGGTGCTTTTTGCAGAACGCGCACGTGCATTTCTACCAAACGACGTGCTAAGCATGCCGATGCTGCTCTTTTTAGCACCCGCGCACGGATTTGTGCGAAAACGCGTTTTAAGCATGCACATGCATCTTTTGGTAGACGCGGATGAAGTTCTCTGCAAAACCACAAGATGTGCATGCAAATGGTGCTTTTGGCAGAACGCGCACGTGGATTTTTACCAAACGACGTGCTAAGCATGCCGATGCTGCTCTTTTTAGCACCCGCGCACGGATTTGTGAGAAAACGCGTTTTAAGCGTGGACATGCATCTTTTGGTAGACGCGGATGAAGTTTTCTGCAAAACCACAAGATGTGCATGCAAATGGTGCTTTTGGCAGAACGCGCACGTGGATTTCTACCAAACGACGTGCTAAGCATGCCGATGCTGCTCTTTTTAGCACCCGCGAACGGATTTGTGCGAAAACGCGTTTTAAGCATGCACATGCATCTTTTGGTAGACGCGGATGAAGTTTTCTGCAAAACCACAAAATGTGCATGCAAATGGTGCTTTTGGGAGAACGCGCACGTGGATTTCTACCAAACGACGTGCTAAGCATGCCGATGCTGCTCTTTTTAGCACCCGCGCACGCATTTGTGCGAAAACGCGTTTTAAGCATGCACATGCATCTTTTGGTAGACGCGGATGAAGCTTTCTGCAAAACCACAAGATGTGCATGCAAATGGTGCTTTTTGCAGAACGCGCACGTGGATTTCTACCAAACGACGTGCTAAGCATGCCGATGCTGCTCTTTTTAGCACCCGCGCACGCATTTGTGCGAAAACGCGTTTTAAGCATGCACATGCATCTTTTGGTAGACGCGGATGAAGTTTTCTGTAAAACCACAAGATGTGCATGCAAATGGTGCTTTTGGCAGAACGCGCACGTGGATTTCTACCAAACGACGTGCTAAGCATGCCGATGCTGCTCTTTTTAGCAGCCGCGCACGGATTTGTGCGAAAACGCGTTTTAAGCATGCACATGCATCTTTTGGTAGACGCGGATGAAGTTTTCTGCAAAACCACAAGATGTGCATGCAAATGGTGCTTTTGGCAGAACGCGCACGTGGATTTCTACCAAACGACGTGCTAAGCATGCCGATGCTGCTCTTTTTAGCACCCGCGCACGGATTTGTGCGAAAACGCGTTTTAAGCATGCACATGCATCTTTTGGTAGACGCGGATGAAGTTTTCTGCAAAACCACAATATGTGCATGCAAATGGTGCTTTTGGCAGAACGCGCACGTGGATTTCTACCAAACGACGTGCTAAGCATGCCGATGCTGCTCTTTTTAGCACCCGCGCACGGATTTGTGCGAAAACGCGTTTTAAGCATGCACATGCATCTTTTGGTAGACGCGGATGAAGTTTTCTGCAAAACCACAAGATGTGCATGCAAATGGTGCACTTTTGCAGAACGCGCACGTGCATTTCTACCAAACCACGTGCTAAGCATGCCGATGCTGCTCTTTTTAGCACCCGCGCATGGATTTGTGCGAAAACGCGTTTTAAGCATGCACATGCATCTTTTGGTAGACGCGGATGAAGTTTTCTGAAAAACCACAAGATGTGCATGCAAATGGTGCTTTTGGCAGAACGCGCACGTGGATTTCTACCAAACGACGTGCTAAGCATGCCGATGCTGCTCTTTTTAGCACCCGCGCAAGGATTTGTGCGAAAACGCGTTTTAAGCATGCACATGCATCTTTTGGTAGACGCGGATGAAGTTTTCTGCAAAACCACAAGATGTGCATGCAAATGGTGCTTTTGGCAGAACGCGCACGTGGATTTCTACCAAACGACGTGCTAAGCATGCCGACGCTGCTCTTTTTAGCACCCGCGCACGGATTTGTGCGAAAACGCATTTTAAGCATGCACATGCATCTTTTGGTAGACGCGGATGAAGTTTTCTGCAAAACCACAAAGTGTGCATGCAAATGGTGCTTTTGGCAGAACGCGCACGTGCATTTCTACCAAACGACGTGCTAAGCATGCCGATGCTGCTCTTTTTAGCACCCGCGCACGGATTTGTGCGAAAACGCTTTTTAAGCATGCACATGCATCTTTTGGTAGACGCGGATGAAGTTTTCTGCAAAACCACAAGATGTGCATGCAAATGGTGCTGTTGGCAGAACGCGCACGTGGATTTCTACCAAACGACGTGCTAAGCATGCCGATGCTGCTCTTTTTAGCACCCGCGCACGGATTTGTGCGAAAACGCGTTTTAAGCATGCACATGCATCTTTTGGTAGACGCGGATGAAGTTTTCTGCAAAACCACAAGATGTGTATGCAAATGGTGCTTTTGGCAGAACGCGCACGTGGATTTCTACCAAACGACGTGCTAAGCATGCCGATGCTGCTCTTTTTAGCGCCCGCGCCAGGATTTGTGCGAAAACGCGTTTTAAGCATGTACATGCATCTTTTGGTAGACGCGGATGAAGTTTTCTGCAAAACCACAAGATGTGCATGCAAATGGTGCTTTTGGCAGAACGCGCACGTGGATTTCTACCAAACGACGTGCTAAGCATGCCGATGCTGCTCTTTTTAGCACCCGCGCACGCATTTGTGCGAAAACGCGTTTTAAGCATGCACATGCATCTTTTGGTAGACGCGGATGAAGTTTTCTGCAAAACCACAAGATGTGCATGCAAATGGTGCTTTTGGCAGAACGCGCACGTGGATTTCTACTGAACGACGTGCTAAGCATGCCGATGCTGCTCTTTTTAGCACCCGCGAACGGATTTGTGCGAAAACGCGTTTTAAGCATGCACATGCATCTTTTGGTAGACGTGGATGAAGTTTTCTGCAAAACCACAAGATGTGCATGCAAATGGTGCTTTTTGCAGAACGCGCACGTGGATTTCTACCAAACGACGTGCTAAGCATGCCGATGCTGCTCTTTTTAGCACCCGCGCACGCATTTGTGCGAAAACGCGTTTTAAGCATGCACATGCATCTTTTGGTAGACGCGGATGAAGTTTTCTGCAAAACCACAAGATGTGCATGCAAATGGTGCTTTTGGCAGAACGCGCACGTGGATTTCTACCAAACGACGTGCTAAGCATGCCGATGCTGCTCTTTTAAGCACCCGCGCACGGATTTGTGCGAAAACGCGTTTTAAGCATGCACATGCATCTTTTGGTAGACGCGGATGAAGTTTTCTGCAAAACCACAAGATGTGCATGCAAATGGTGCTTTTGGCAGAACGCGCACGTGGATTTCTACCAAACGACGTGCTAAGCATGCCGATGCTGCTCTTTTTAGCACCCGCGCACGCATTTGTGCGAAAACGTGTTTTAAGCATGCACATGCATCTTTTGGTAGACGCGGATGAAGTTTTCTGCAAAACCACAAGATGTGCATGCAAATGGTGCTTTTTGCAGAACGCGCACGTGGATTTCTACCAAACGACGTGCTAAGCATGCCGATGCTGCTCTTTTTAGCACCCGCGCACGGATTTGTGCGAAAACGCGTTTTAAGCAATCACATGTATCTTTTGGTAGACGCGGATGAAGTTTTCTGCAAAACCACAAGATGTGCATGCAAATGGTGCTTTTGGCAGAACGCGCACGTGGATTTCTACCAAACGACGTGCTAAGCATGCCGATGCTGCTCTTTTTAGCACCCGCGCACGGATTTGTGCGAAAACGCGTTTTAAGCATGCACATGCATCTTTTGGTAGACGTGGATGAAGTTTTCTGCAAAACCACAAGATGTGCATGCAAATGGTGCTTTTGGCAGAACGCGCACGTGGATTTCTACCAAACGACGTGCTAAGCATGCCGATGCTGCTCTTTTTAGCGCCCGCGCAAGGATTTGTGCGAAAACGCGTTTTAAGCATCTACATGCATCTTTTGGTAGACGCGGATGAAGTTTTCTGCAAAACCACAAGATGTGCATGCAAATGGTGCTTTTGGCAGAACGCGCACGTGGATTTCCACCAAACGACGTGCTAAGCATGCCGATGCTGCTCTTTTTAGCACCCGCGCACGCATTTGTGCGAAAACGCGTTTTAAGCATGCACATGCATCTTTTGGTAGACGCGGATGAAGTTTTCTGCAAAACCACAAGATGTGCATGCAAATGGTGCTTTTGGCAGAACGCGCACGTGGATGTCTACTGAACGACGTGCTAAGCATGCCGATGCTGCTCTTTTTAGCACCCGCGAACGGATTTGTGCGAAAACGCGTTTTAAGCATGCACATGCATCTTTTGGTAGACGCGGATGAAGTTTTCTGCAAAACCACAAGATGTGCATGCAAATGGTGCTTTTTGCAGAACGCGCACGTGGATTTCTACCAAACGACGTGCTAAGCATGCCGATGCTGCTCTTTTTAGCACCCGCGCACGGATTTGTGCGAAAACGCGTTTTAAGCAATCACATGCATCTTTTGGTAGACGCGGATGAAGTTTTCTGCAAAACCACAAGATGTGCATGCAAATGGTGCTTTTGGCAGAACGCGCACGTGGATTTCTACCAAACGACGTGCTAAGCATGCCGATGCTGCTCTTTTTAGCACCCGCGCCCGGATTTGTGCGAAAACGCGTTTTAAGCATGCACATGCATCTTTTGGTAGACGCGGATGAAGTTTTCTGCAAAACCACAAGATCTGCATGCAAATGGTGCTTTTGGCAGAACGCGCACGTGGATTTCTACCAAACGACGTGCTAAGCATGCCGACGCTGCTCTTTTTAGCACCCGCGCACGGATTTGTGCGAAAACGCATTTTAAGCATGCAGATGCATCTTCTGGTAGACGCGGATGACGTTTTCTGCAAAACCACAAGATGTGCATGCAAATGGTGCTTTGGCAGAACGCGCACGTGCATTTCTACCAAACGACGTGCTAAGCATGCCGATGCTGCTCTTTTAGCACCCGCGCACGGATTTGTGCGAAAACGCTTTTTAAGCATGCACATGCATCTTTTGGTAGACGCGGATGAAGTTTTCTGCAAAACCACAAGATGTGCATGCAAATGGTGCTGTTGGCAGAACGCGCACGTGAATTTCTACCAAACGACGTGCTAAGCATGCCGATGCTGCTCTTTTTAGCACCCGCGCACGGATTTGTGCGAAAACGCGTTTTAAGCATGCACATGCATCTTTTGGTAGACGCGGATGAAGTTTTCTGCAAAACCACAAGATGTGCATGCAAATGGTGCTTTTGGCAGGACGCGCACGTCGATTTCTACCAAACGACGTGCTAAGCATGCCGATGCTGCTCTTTTTAGCACCCGCGCACGCATTTGTGCGAAAACGCGTTTTAAGCATGCACATGCATCTTTTGGTAGACGCGGATGAAGTTTTCTGCAAAACCACAAGATGTGCATGCAAATGGTGCTTTTTGCAGAACGCGCACGTGGATTTCTACCAAACGACGTGCTAAGCATGCCGATGCTGCTCTTTTTAGCAACCGCGCACGGATTTGTGCGAAAACGCGTTTTAAGCAATCACAGGCATCTTTTGGTAGACGCGGATGAAGTTTTCTGCAAAACCACAAGATGTGCATGCAAATGGTGCTTTTGGCAGAACGCGCACGTGGATTTCTACCAAACGACGTGCTAAGCATTCCGATGCTGCTCTTTTTAGCACCCGCGCACGGATTTGTGCGAAAACGCGTTTTAAGCAAGCACATGCATCTTTCGGTAGACGCGGATGAAGTTTTCTGCAAAACCACAAGATGTGCATGCAAATTGTGCTTTTGGCAGAACGCGCACGTGGATTTCTACCAAACGACGTGCTAAGCATGCCGATGCTGCTCTTTTTAGCACCCGCGCACGGATTTGTGCGAAAACGCGTTTTAAGCAATCACATGCATCTTTTGGTAGACGCGGATGAAGTTTCTGCAAAACCACAAGATGTGCATGCAAATGGTGCTTTTGGCAGAACGCGCACGTGGATTTCTACCAAACGACGTGCTAAGCATGCCGATGCTGCTCTTTTTAGCACCCGCGCACGGATTTGTGCGAAAACGCGTTTTAAGCATGCACATGCATCTTTTGGTAGACGCGGATGAAGTTTTCTGCAAAACCACAAGATGTGCATGCAAATGTTGCTTTTGGCAGAACGCGCCCGTAGATTTCTACCAAACGACGTGCTAAGCATGCCGACGCTGCTCTTTTTAGCACCCGCGCACGGATTTGTGCGAAAACGCATTTTAAGCATGCACATGCATGTTTTGGTAGACGCGGATGAAGTTTTCTGCAAAACCACAAGATGTGCATGCAAATGGTGCTTTTGGCAGAACGCGCACGTGGATTTCTACCAAACGACGTGCTAAGCATGCCGATGCTGCTCTTTTCAGCACCCGCGCAAGGATTTGTGCGAAAACGCGTTTTAAGCATGCACATGCATCTTTTGGTAGACGCGGATGAAGTTTTCTGCAAAACCACAAGATGTGCATGCAAATGGTGCTTTTGGCAGAACGCGCACGTGGATTTCTACCAAACGACGTGCTAAGCATGCCGATGCTGCTCTTTTTAGCACCCGCGAACGGATTTGTGCGAAAACGCGTTTTAAGCATGCACATGCATCTTTTGGTAGACGCGGATGAAGTTTTCTGCAAAACCACAAGATGTGCATGCAAATGGTGCTTTTTGCAGAACGCGCACGTGGATTTCTACCAAACGACGTGCTAAGCATGCCGATGCTGCTCTTTTTAGCAACCGCGCACGGATTTGTGCGAAAACGCGTTTTAAGCAATCACAGGCATCTTTTGGTAGACGCGGATGAAGTTTTCTGCAAAACCACAAGATGTGCATGCAAATGGTGCTTTTGGCAGAACGCGCACGTGGATTTCTACCAAACGACGTGCTAAGCATGCCGATGCTGCTCTTTTTAGCACCCGCGCACGGATTTGTGCGAAAACGCGTTTTAAGCATGCACATGCATCTTTCGGTAGACGCGGATGAAGTTTTCTGCAAAACCACAAGATGTGCATGCAAATTGTGCTTTTGGCAGAACGCGCACGTGGATTTCTACCAAACGACGTGCTAAGCATGCCGATGCTGCTCTTTTTAGCACCCGCGCACGGATTTGTGCGAAAACGCGTTTTAAGCAATCACATGCATCTTTTGGTAGACGCGGATGAAGTTTCTGCAAAACCACAAGATGTGCATGCAAATGGTGCTTTTGGCAGAACGCGCACGTGGATTTCTACCAAACGACGTGCTAAGCATGCCGATGCTGCTCTTTTTAGCACCCGCGCACGGATTTGTGCGAAAACGCGTTTTAAGCATGCACATGCATCTTTTGGTAGACGCGGATGAAGTTTTCTGCAAAACCACAAGATGTGCATGCAAATGTTGCTTTTGGCAGAACGCGCCCGTAGATTTCTACCAAACGACGTGCTAAGCATGCCGACGCTGCTCTTTTTAGCACCCGCGCACGGATTTGTGCGAAAACGCATTTTAAGCATGCACATGCATGTTTTGGTAGACGCGGATGAAGTTTTCTGCAAAACCACAAGATGTGCATGCAAATGGTGCTTTTGGCAGAACGCGCACGTGGATTTCTACCAAACGACGTGCTAAGCATGCCGATGCTGCTCTTTTCAGCACCCGCGCAAGGATTTGTGCGAAAACGCGTTTTAAGCATGCACATGCATCTTTTGGTAGACGCGGATGAAGTTTTCTGCAAAACCACAAGATGTGCATGCAAATGGTGCTTTTGGCAGAACGCGCACGTGGATTTCTACCAAACGACGTGCTAAGCATGCCGATGCTGCTCTTTTTAGCACCCGCGAACGGATTTGTGCGAAAACGCGTTTTAAGCATGCACATGCATCTTTTGGTAGACGCGGATGAAGTTTTCTGCAAAACCACAAGATGTGCATGCAAATGGTGCTTTTGGGAGAACGCGCACGTGGATTTCTACCAAACGACGTGCTAAGCATGCCGATGCTGCTCTTTTTAGCACCCGCGCACGCATTTGTGCGAAAACGCGTTTTAAGCATGCACATGCATCTTTTGGTAGACGCGGATGAAGTTTTCTGCAAAACCACAAGATGTGCATGCAAATGGTGCTTTTTGCAGAACGCGCACGTGGATTTCTACCAAACGACGTGCTAAGCATGCCGATGCTGCTCTTTTTAGCACCCGCGCACGCATTTGTGCGAAAACGCGTTTTAAGCATGCACATGCATCTTTTGGTAGACGCGGATGAAGCTTTCTGCAAAACCACAAGATGTGCATGCAAATGGTGCTTTTGGCAGAACGCGCACGTGGATTTCTACCAAACGACGTGCTAAGCATGCCGATGCTGCTCTTTTTAGCACCCGCGCACGGATTTGTGCGAAAACGCGTTTTAAGCATGCACATGCATCTTTTGGTAGACGCGGATGAAGTTTTCTGCAAAACCACAAGATGTGCATGCAAATGGTGCTTTTGGCAGAACGCGCACGTGGATTTCTACCAAACGACGTGCTAAGCATGCCGATGCTGCTCTTTTTAGCACCCGCGCACGCATTTGTGCGAAAACGCGTTTTAAGCATGCACATGCATCTTTTGGTAGACGCGGATGAAGTTTTCTGCAAAACCACAAGATGTGCATGCAAATGGTGCTTTTGGCAGAACGGGCACGTGGATTTCTACCAAACGACGTGCTAAGCATGCCGATGCTGCTCTTTTTAGCACCCGCGCACGCATTTGTGCGAAAACGCGTTTTAAGCATGCACATGCATCTTTTGGTAGACGCGGATGAAGTTTTCTGCAAAACCACAAGATGTGCATGCAAATGGTGCTTTTTGCAGAACGCGCACGTGGATTTCTACCAAACGACGTGCTAAGCATGCCGATGCTGCTCTTTTTAGCAACCGCGCACGAATTTGTGCGAAAACGCGTTTTAAGCAATCACAGGCATCTTTTGGTAGACGCGGATGAAGTTTTCTGCAAAACCACAAGATGTGCATGCAAATGGTGCTTTTGGCAGAACGCGCACGTGGATTTCTACCAAACGACGTGCTAAGCATGCCGATGCTGCTCTTTTTAGCACCCGCGCACGGATTTGTGCGAAAACGCGTTTTAAGCATGCACATGCATCTTTCGGTAGACGCGGATGAAGTTTTCTGCAAAACCACAAGATGTGCATGCAAATTGTGCTTTTGGCAGAACGCGCACGTGGATTTCTACCAAACGACGTGCTAAGCATGCCGATGCTGCTCTTTTTAGCACCCGCGCACGGATTTGTGCGAAAACGCGTTTTAAGCAATCACATGCATCTTTTGGTAGACGCGGATGAAGTTTCTGCAAAACCACAAGATGTGCATGCAAATGGTGCTTTTGGCAGAACGCGCACGTGGATTTCTACCAAACGACGTGCTAAGCATGCCGATGCTGCTCTTTTTAGCACCCGCGCACGGATTTGTGCGAAAACGCGTTTTAAGCATGCACATGCATCTTTTGGTAGACGCGGATGAAGTTTTCTGCAAAACCACAAGATGTGCATGCAAATGTTGCTTTTGGCAGAACGCGCCCGTAGATTTCTACCAAACGACGTGCTAAGCATGCCGACGCTGCTCTTTTTAGCACCCGCGCACGGATTTGTGCGAAAACGCATTTTAAGCATGCACATGCATGTTTTGGTAGACGCGGATGAAGTTTTCTGCAAAACCACAAGATGTGCATGCAAATGGTGCTTTTGGCAGAACGCGCACGTGGATTTCTACCAAACGACGTGCTAAGCATGCCGATGCTGCTCTTTTCAGCACCCGCGCAAGGATTTGTGCGAAAACGCGTTTTAAGCATGCACATGCATCTTTTGGTAGACGCGGATGAAGTTTTCTGCAAAACCACAAGATGTGCATGCAAATGGTGCTTTTGGCAGAACGCGCACGTGGATTTCTACCAAACGACGTGCTAAGCATGCCGATGCTGCTCTTTTTAGCACCCGCGAACGGATTTGTGCGAAAACGCGTTTTAAGCATGCACATGCATCTTTTGGTAGACGCGGATGAAGTTTTCTGCAAAACCACAAGATGTGCATGCAAATGGTGCTTTTGGGAGAACGCGCACGTGGATTTCTACCAAACGACGTGCTAAGCATGCCGATGCTGCTCTTTTTAGCACCCGCGCACGCATTTGTGCGAAAACGCGTTTTAAGCATGCACATGCATCTTTTGGTAGACGCGGATGAAGTTTTCTGCAAAACCACAAGATGTGCATGCAAATGGTGCTTTTTGCAGAACGCGCACGTGGATTTCTACCAAACGACGTGCTAAGCATGCCGATGCTGCTCTTTTTAGCACCCGCGCACGCATTTGTGCGAAAACGCGTTTTAAGCATGCACATGCATCTTTTGGTAGACGCGGATGAACCTTTCTGCAAAACCACAAGATGTGCATGCAAATGGTGCTTTTGGCAGAACGCGCACGTGGATTTCTACCAAACGACGTGCTAAGCATGCCGATGCTGCTCTTTTTAGCACCCGCGCACGGATTTGTGCGAAAACGCGTTTTAAGCATGCACATGCATCTTTTGGTAGACGCGGATGAAGTTTTCTGCAAAACCACAAGATGTGCATGCAAATGGTGCTTTTGGCAGAACGCGCACGTGGATTTCTACCAAACGACGTGCTAAGCATGCCGATGCTGCTCTTTTTAGCACCCGCGCACGCATTTGTGCGAAAACGCGTTTTAAGCATGCACATGCATCTTTTGGTAGACGCGGATGAAGTTTTCTGCAAAACCACAAGATGTGCATGCAAATGGTGCTTTTGGCAGAACGCGCACGTGGATTTCTACCAAACGACGTGCTAAGCATGCCGATGCTGCTCTTTTTAGCACCCGCGCACGGATTTGTGGGAAAACGCGTTTTAAGCATGCACATGCATCTTTTGGTAGACGCGGATGAAGTTTTCTGCAAAACCACAAGATGTGCATGCAAATGGTGCTTTTGGCAGAACGCGCACGTGGATTTCTACCAAACGACGTGCTAAGCATGC
Source organism: Dermacentor andersoni (assembly GCF_023375885.2). Classification (NCBI taxonomy): domain Eukaryota; kingdom Metazoa; phylum Arthropoda; class Arachnida; order Ixodida; family Ixodidae; genus Dermacentor; species Dermacentor andersoni. Next base: position 25,533 of record NW_027315111.1, on the reverse strand, counting down.
CGATGCTGCTCTTTTTAGCACCCGCGCACGCATTTGTGCGAAAACGCGTTTTAAGCATGCACATGCATCTTTTGGTAGACGCGGATGAAGTTTTCTGCAAAACCACAAGATGTGCATGCAAATGGTGCTTTTGGCAGAACGGGCACGTGGATTTCTACCAAACGACGTGCTAAGCATGCCGATGCTGCTCTTTTTAGCACCCGCGCACGCATTTGTGCGAAAACGCGTTTTAAGCATGCACATGCATCTTTTGGTAGACGCGGATGAAGTTTTCTGCAAAACCACAAGATGTGCATGCAAATGGTGCTTTTTGCAGAACGCGCACGTGGATTTCTACCAAACGACGTGCTAAGCATGCCGATGCTGCTCTTTTTAGCAACCGCGCACGAATTTGTGCGAAAACGCGTTTTAAGCAATCACAGGCATCTTTTGGTAGACGCGGATGAAGTTTTCTGCAAAACCACAAGATGTGCATGCAAATGGTGCTTTTGGCAGAACGCGCACGTGGATTTCTACCAAACGACGTGCTAAGCATGCCGATGCTGCTCTTTTTAGCACCCGCGCACGGATTTGTGCGAAAACGCGTTTTAAGCATGCACATGCATCTTTCGGTAGACGCGGATGAAGTTTTCTGCAAAACCACAAGATGTGCATGCAAATTGTGCTTTTGGCAGAACGCGCACGTGGATTTCTACCAAACGACGTGCTAAGCATGCCGATGCTGCTCTTTTTAGCACCCGCGCACGGATTTGTGCGAAAACGCGTTTTAAGCAATCACATGCATCTTTTGGTAGACGCGGATGAAGTTTCTGCAAAACCACAAGATGTGCATGCAAATGGTGCTTTTGGCAGAACGCGCACGTGGATTTCTACCAAACGACGTGCTAAGCATGCCGATGCTGCTCTTTTTAGCACCCGCGCACGGATTTGTGCGAAAACGCGTTTTAACCATGCACATGCATCTTTTGGTAGACGCGGATGAAGTTTTCTGCAAAACCACAAGATGTGCATGCAAATGTTGCTTTTGGCAGAACGCGCCCGTAGATTTCTACCAAACGACGTGCTAAGCATGCCGACGCTGCTCTTTTTAGCACCCGCGCACGGATTTGTGCGAAAACGCATTTTAAGCATGCACATGCATGTTTTGGTAGACGCGGATGAAGTTTTCTGCAAAACCACAAGATGTGCATGCAAATGGTGCTTTTGGCAGAACGCGCACGTGGATTTCTACCAAACGACGTGCTAAGCATGCCGATGCTGCTCTTTTCAGCACCCGCGCAAGGATTTGTGCGAAAACGCGTTTTAAGCATGCACATGCATCTTTTGGTAGACGCGGATGAAGTTTTCTGCAAAACCACAAGATGTGCATGCAAATGGTGCTTTTGGCAGAACGCGCACGTGGATTTCTACCAAACGACGTGCTAAGCATGCCGATGCTGCTCTTTTTAGCACCCGCGAACGGATTTGTGCGAAAACGCGTTTTAAGCATGCACATGCATCTTTTGGTAGACGCGGATGAAGTTTTCTGCAAAACCACAAGATGTGCATGCAAATGGTGCTTTTGGGAGAACGCGCACGTGGATTTCTACCAAACGACGTGCTAAGCATGCCGATGCTGCTCTTTTTAGCACCCGCGCACGCATTTGTGCGAAAACGCGTTTTAAGCATGCACATGCATCTTTTGGTAGACGCGGATGAAGTTTTCTGCAAAACCACAAGATGTGCATGCAAATGGTGCTTTTTGCAGAACGCGCACGTGGATTTCTACCAAACGACGTGCTAAGCATGCCGATGCTGCTCTTTTTAGCACCCGCGCACGCATTTGTGCGAAAACGCGTTTTAAGCATGCACATGCATCTTTTGGTAGACGCGGATGAAGTTTTCTGCAAAACCACAAGATGTGCATGCAAATGGTGCTTTTGGCAGAACGGGCACGTGGATTTCTACCAAACGACGTGCTAAGCATGCCGATGCTGCTCTTTTTAGCACCCGCGCACGCATTTGTGCGAAAACGCGTTTTAAGCATGCACATGCATCTTTTGGTAGACGCGGATGAAGTTTTCTGCAAAACCACAAGATGTGCATGCAAATGGTGCTTTTTGCAGAACGCGCACGTGGATTTCTACCAAACGACGTGCTAAGCATGCCGATGCTGCTCTTTTTAGCAACCGCGCACGAATTTGTGCGAAAACGCGTTTTAAGCAATCACAGGCATCTTTTGGTAGACGCGGATGAAGTTTTCTGCAAAACCACAAGATGTGCATGCAAATGGTGCTTTTGGCAGAACGCGCACGTGGATTTCTACCAAACAACGTGCTAAGCATGCCGATGCTGCTCTTTTTAGCACCCGCGCACGGATTTGTGCGAAAACGCGTTTTAAGCATGCACATGCATCTTTCGGTAGACGCGGATGAAGTTTTCTGCAAAACCACAAGATGTGCATGCAAATTGTGCTTTTGGCAGAACGCGCACGTGGATTTCTACCAAACGACGTGCTAAGCATGCCGATGCTGCTCTTTTTAGCACCCGCGCACGGATTTGTGCGAAAACGCGTTTTAAGCAATCACATGCATCTTTTGGTAGACGCGGATGAAGTTTCTGCAAAACCACAAGATGTGCATGCAAATGGTGCTTTTGGCAGAACGCGCACGTGGATTTCTACCAAACGACGTGCTAAGCATGCCGATGCTGCTCTTTTTAGCACCCGCGCACGGATTTGTGCGAAAACGCGTTTTAAGCATGCACATGCATCTTTTGGTAGACGCGGAAGAAGTTTTCTGCAAAACCACAAGATGTGCATGCAAATGTTGCTTTTGGCAGAACGCGCCCGTAGATTTCTACCAAACGACGTGCTAAGCATGCCGACGCTGCTCTTTTTAGCACCCGCGCACGGATTTGTGCGAAAACGCATTTTAAGCATGCACATGCATGTTTTGGTAGACGCGGATGAAGTTTTCTGCAAAACCACAAGATGTGCATGCAAATGGTGCTTTTGGCAGAACGCGCACGTGGATTTCTACCAAACGACGTGCTAAGCATGCCGATGCTGCTCTTTTCAGCACCCGCGCTAGGATTTGTGCGAAAACGCGTTTTAAGCATGCACATGCATCTTTTGGTAGACGCGGATGAAGTTTTCTGCAAAACCACAAGATGTGCATGCAAATGGTGCTTTTGGCAGAACGCGCACGTGGATTTCTACCAAACGACGTGCTAAGCATGCCGATGCTGCTCTTTTTAGCACCCGCGAACGGATTTGTGCGAAAACGCGTTTTAAGCATGCAGATGCATCTTTTGGTAGACGCGGATGAAGTTTTCTGCAAAACCACAAGATGTGCATGCAAATGGTGCTTTTGGGAGAACGCGCACGTGGATTTCTACCAAACGACGTGCTAAGCATGCCGATGCTGCTCTTTTTAGCACCCGCGCACGCATTTGTGCGAAAACGCGTTTTAAGCATGCACATGCATCTTTTGGTAGACGCGGATGAAGTTTTCTGCAAAACCACAAGATGTGCATGCAAATGGTGCTTTTTGCAGAACGCGCACGTGGATTTCTACCAAACGACGTGCTAAGCATGCCGATGCTGCTCTTTTTAGCACCCGCGCACGCATTTGTGCGAAAACGCGTTTTAAGCATGCACATGCATCTTTTGGTAGACGCGGATGAACCTTTCTGCAAAACCACAAGATGTGCATGCAAATGGTGCTTTTGGCAGAACGCGCACGTGGATTTCTACCAAACGACGTGCTAAGCATGCCGATGCTGCTCTTTTTAGCACCCGCGCACGGATTTGTGCGAAAACGCGTTTTAAGCATGCACATGCATCTTTTGGTAGACGCGGATGAAGTTTTCTGCAAAACCACAAGATGTGCATGCAAATGGTGCTTTTGGCAGAACGCGCACGTGGATTTCTACCAAACGACGTGCTAAGCATGCCGATGCTGCTCTTTTTAGCACCCGCGCACGCATTTGTGCGAAAACGCGTTTTAAGCATGCACATGCATCTTTTGGTAGACGCGGATGAAGTTTTCTGCAAAACCACAAGATGTGCATGCAAATGGTGCTTTTGGCAGAACGCGCACGTGGATTTCTACCAAACGACGTGCTAAGCATGCCGATGCTGCTCTTTTTAGCACCCGCGCACGGATTTGTGCGAAAACGCGTTTTAAGCATGCACATGCATCTTTTGGTAGACGCGGATGAAGATTTCTGCAAAACCACAAGATGTGCATGCAAATGGTGCTTTTGGCAGAACGCGCACGTGGATTTCTACCAAACGACGTGCTAAGCATGCCGATGCTGCTCTTTTTAGCACCCGCGCACGCATTTGTGCGAAAACGCGTTTTAAGCATGCACATGCATCTTTTGGTAGACGCGGATGAAGTTTTCTGCAAAACCACAAGATGTGCATGCAAATGGTGCTTTTGGCAGAACGCGCACGTGGATTTCTACCAAACGACGTGCTAAGCATGCCGATGCTGCTCTTTTTAGCACCCGCGCACGGATTTGTGCGAAAACGCGTTTTAAGCATGCACATGCATCTTTTGTTAGACGCGGATGAAGTTTTCTGCAAAACCACAAGATGTGCATGCAAATGGTGCTTTTGGCAGAACGCGCACGTGGATTTCTACCAAACGACGTGCTAAGCATGCCGATGCTGCTCTTTTTAGCGCCCGCGCAAGGATTTGTGCGAAAACGCGTTTTAAGCATGTACATGCATCTTTTGGTAGACGCGGATGAAGTTTTCTGCAAAACCACAAGATGTGCATGCAAATGGTGCTTTTGGCAGAACGCGCACGTGGATTTCTACCAAACGACGTGCTAAGCATGCCGATGCTGCTCTTTTTAGCACCCGCGCACGCATTTGTGCGAAAACGCGTTTTAAGCATGCACATGCATCTTTTGATAGACGCGGATGAAGTTTTCTGCAAAACCACAAGATGTGCATGCAAATGGTGCTTTTGGCAGAACGCGCACGTGGATTTCTACTGAACGACGTGCTAAGCATGCCGATGCTGCTCTTTTTAGCACCCGCGAACGGATTTGTGCGAAAACGCGTTTTAAGCATGCACATGCATCTTTTGGTAGACGCGGATGAAGTTTTCTGCAAAACCACAAGATGTGCATGCAAATTGTGCTTTTGGCAGAACGCGCACGTGGATTTCTACCAAACGACGTGCTAAGCATGCCGATGCTGCTCTTTTTAGCACCCGCGCACGCATTTGTGCGAAAACGCGTTTTAAGCATGCACATGCATCTTTTGGTAGACGCGGATGAAGTTTTCTGCAAAACCACAAGATGTGCATGCAAATGGTGCTTTTGGCAGAACGCGCACGTGGATTTCTACCAAACGACGTGCTAAGCATGCCGATGCTGCTCTTTTTAGCACCCGCGCACGCATTTGTGCGAAAACGCGTTTTAAGCATGCACATGCATCTTTTGGTAGACGCGGATGAAGTTTTCTGCAAAACCACAAGATGTGCATGCAAATGGTGCTTTTTGCAGAACGCGCACGTGGATTTCTACCAAACGACGTGCTAAGCATGCCGATGCTGCTCTTTTTAGCACCCGCGCACGGATTTGTGCGAAAACGCGTTTTAAGCAATCACATGCATCTTTTGATAGACGCGGATGAAGTTTTCTGCAAAACCACAAGATGTGCATGCAAATGGTGCTTTTGGCAGAACGCGCACGTGGATTTCTACCAAACGACGTGCTAAGCATGCCGATGCTGCTCTTTTTAGCACCCGCGCACGGATTTGTGCGAAAACGCGTTCTAAGCATGCACATGCATCTTTTGGTAGACGCGGATGAAGTTTTCTGCAAAACCACAAGATGTGCATGCAAATGGTGCTTTTGGCAGAACGCGCACGTGGATTTCTACCAAACGACGTGCTAAGCATGCCGATGCTGCTCTTTTTAGCACCCGCGCACGCATTTGTGCGAAAACGCGTTTTAAGCATGAACATGCATCTTTTGGTAGACGCGGATGAAGTTTTCTGCAAAACCACAAGATGTGCATGCAAATGGTGCTTTTTGCAGAACGCGCACGTGGATTTCTACCAAACGACGTGCTAAGTATGCCGATGCTGCTCTTTTTAGCACCCGCGCACGGATTTGTGCGAAAACGCGTTTTAAGCAATCACATGCATCTTTTGATAGACGCGAATGAAGTTTTCTGCAAAACCACAAGATGTGCATGTAAATGGTGCTTTTGGCAGAACGCGCACGTGGATTTCTACCAAACGACGTGCTAAGCATGCCGATGCTGCTCTTTTTAGCACCCGCGCACGGATTTGTGCGAAAACGCGTTTTAAGCATGCACATGCATCTTTTGGTAGACGCGGATGAAGTTTTCTGCAAAACCACAAGATGTGCATGCAAATTGTGCTTTTGGCAGAACGCGCACGTGGATTTCTACCAAACGACGTGCTAAGCATGCCGATGCTGCTCTTTTTAGCACCCGCGCACGGATTTGTGCGAAAACGCGTTTTAAGCAATCACATGCATCTTTTGGTAGACGCGGATGAAGTTTCTGAAAAACCACAAGATGTGCATGCAAATGGTGCTTTTGGCAGAACGCGCACGTGGATTTCTACCAAACGACGTGCTAAGCATGCCGATGCTGCTCTTTTTAGCACCCGCGCACGGATTTGTGCGAAAACGCGTTTTAAGCATGCACATGCATCTTTTGGTAGACGCGGATGAAGTTTTCTGCAAAACCACAAGATGTGCATGCAAATGGTGCTTTTGGCAGAACGCGCACGTGGATTTCTACCAAACGACGTGCTAAGCATGCCGATGCTGCTCTTTTTAGCACCCGCGCACGCATTTGTGCGAAAACGCGTTTTAAGCATGCACATGCATCTTTTGGTAGACGCGGATGAAGTTTTCTGCAAAACCACAAGATGTGCATGCAAATGGTGCTTTTTGCAGAACGCGCACGTGGATTTCTACCAAACGACGTGCTAAGCATGCCGATGCTGCTCTTTTTAGCACCCGCGCACGCATTTGTGCGAAAACGCGTTTTAAGCATGCACATGCATCTTTTGGTAGACGCGGATGAAGTTTTCTGCAAAACCACAAGATGTGCATGCAAATGGTGCTTTTGGCAGAACGCGCACGTGGATTTCTACCAAACGACGTGCTAAGCATGCCGATGCTGCTCTTTTTAGCACCCGCGCACGGATTTGTGCGAAAACGCGTTTTAAGCATGCACATGCATCTTTTTGTAGACGCGGATGAAGTTTTCTGCAAAACCACAAGATGTGCATGCAAATGGTGCTTTTGGCAGAACGCGCACGTGGATTTCTACCAAACGACGTGCTAAGCATGCCGATGCTGCTCTTTTTAGCACCCGCGCACGGATTTGTACGAAAACGCGTTTTAAGCATGCACATGCATCTTTTGGTAGACGCGGATGAAGATTTCTGCAAAACCACAAGATGTGCATGCAAATGGTGCTTTTGGCAGAACGCGCACGTGGATTTCTACCAAACGACGTGCTAAGCATGCCGATGCTGCTCTTTTTAGCACCCGCGCACGCATTTGTGCGAAAACGTGTTTTAAGCATGCACATGCATCTTTTGGTAGACGCGGATGAAGTTTTCTGCAAAACCACAAGATGTGCATGCAAATGGTGCTTTTGGCAGAACGCGCACGTGGATTTCTACCAAACGACGTGCTAAGCATGCCGATGCTGCTCTTTTTAGCACCCGCGCACGGATTTGTGCGAAAACGCGTTTTAAGCATGCACATGCATCTTTTGTTAGACGCGGATGAAGTTTTCTGCAAAACCACAAGATGTGCATGCAAATGGTGCTGTTGGCAGAACGCGCACGTGGATTTCTACCAAACGACGTGCTAAGCATGCCGATGCTGCTCTTTTTAGCACCAGCGCTCGGATTTGTGCGAAAACGCGTTTTAAGCATGCACATGCATCTTTTGGTAGACGCGGATGAAGTTTTCTGCAAAACCACAAGATGTGCATGCAAATGGTGCTTTTGGCAGAACGCGCACGTGGATTTCTACCAAACGACGTGCTAAGCATGCCGATGCTGCTCTTTTTAGCGCCCGCGCAAGGATTTGTGCGAAAACGCGTTTTAAGCATGTACATGCATCTTTTGGTAGACGCGGATGAAGTTTTCTGCAAAACCACAAGATGTGCATGCAAATGGTGCTTTTGGCAGAACGCGCACGTGGATTTCTACCAAACGACGTGCTAAGCATGCCGATGCTGCTCTTTTTAGCACCCGCGCACGCATTTGTGCGAAAACGCGTTTTAAGCATGCACATGCATCTTTTGATAGACGCGGATGAAGTTTTCTGCAAAACCACAAGATGTGCATGCAAATGGTGCTTTTGGCAGAACGCGCACGTGGATTTCTACTGAACGACGTGCTAAGCATGCCGATGCTGCTCTTTTTAGCACCCGCGAACGGATTTGTGCGAAAACGCGTTTTAAGCATGCACATGCATCTTTTGGTAGACGCGGATGAAGTTTTCTGCAAAACCACAAGATGTGCATGCAAATGGTGCTTTTGGCAGAACGCGCACGTGGATTTCTACCAAACGACGTGCTAAGCATGCCGATGCTGCTCTTTTTAGCACCCGCGCACGCATTTGTGCGAAAACGCGTTTTAAGCATGCACATGCATCTTTTGGTAGACACGGATGAAGTTTTCTGCAAAACCACAAGATGTGCATGCAAATGGTGCTTTTTGCAGAACGCGCACGTGGATTTCTACCAAACGACGTGCTAAGCATGCCGATGCTGCTCTTTTTAGCACCCGCGCACGCATTTGTGCGAAAACGCGTTTTAAGCATGCACATGCATCTTTTGGTAGACGCGGATGAAGTTTTCTGCAAAACCACAAGATGTGCATGCAAATGGTGCTTTTGGCAGAACGCGCACGTGGATTTCTACCAAACGACGTGCTAAGCATGCCGATGCTGCTCTTTTTAGCACCCGCGCACGGATTTGTGCGAAAACGCGTTTTAAGCGTGCCCATGCATCTTTTGGTAGACGCGGATGAAGTTTTCTGCAAAACCACAAGATGTGCATGCAAATGGTGCTTTTGGCAGAACGCGCACGTGGATTTCTACCAAACGACGTGCTAAGCATGCCGATGCTGCTCTTTTTAGCACCCGCGCACGGATTTGTGCGAAAACGCGTTTTAAGCGTGCCCATGCATCTTTTGGTAGACGCGGATGAAGTTTTCTGCAAAACCACAAGATGTGCATGCAAATGGTGCTTTTGGCAGAACGCGCACGTGGATTTCTACCAAACGACGTGCTAAGCATGCCGATGCTGCTCTTTTTAGCACCCGCGCACGCATTTGTGCGAAAACGCGTTTTAAGCATGCACATGCATCTTTTGGTAGACGCGGATGAAGTTTTCTGCAAAACCACAAGATGTGCATGCAAATGGTGCTTTTTGCAGAACGCGCACGTGGATTTCTACCAAACGACGTGCTAAGCATGCCGATGCTGCTCTTTTTAGCACCCGCGCACGCATTTGTGCGAAAACGCGTTTTAAGCATGCACATGCATCTTTTGGTAGACGCGGATGAAGTTTTCTGCAAAACCACAAGATGTGCATGCAAATGGTGCTTTTTGCAGAACGCGCACGTGGATTTCTACCAAACGACGTGCTAAGCATGCCGATGCTGCTCTTTTTAGCACCCGCGCACGCATTTGTGCGAAAACGCGTTTTAAGCATGCACATGCATCTTTTGGTAGACGCGGATGAAGTTTTCTGCAAAACCACAAGATGTGCATGCAAATGGTGCTTTTGGCAGAACGCGCACGTGGATTTCTACCAAACGACGTGCTAAGCATGCCGATGCTGCTCTTTTTAGCACCCGCGCACGGATTTGTGCGAAAACGCGTTTTAAGCATGCACATGCATCTTTTTGTAGACGCGGATGAAGTTTTCTGCAAAACCACAAGATGTGCATGCAAATGGTGCTTTTGGCAGAACGCGCACGTGGATTTCTACCAAACGACGTGCTAAGCATGCCGATGCTGCTCTTTTTAGCACCCGCGCACGCATTTGTGCGAAAACGCGTTTTAAGCATGCACATGCATCTTTTGGTAGACGCGGATGAAGTTTTCTGCAAAACCACAAGATGTGCATGCAAATGGCGCTTTTTGCAGAACGCGCACGTGGATTTCTACCAAACGACGTGCTAAGCATGCCGATGCTGCTCTTTTTAGCACCCGCGCACGGATTTGTGCGAAAACGCGTTTTAAGCAATCACATGCATCTTTTGGTAGACGCGGATGAAGTTTTCTGCAAAACCACAAGATGTGCATGCAAATGGTGCTTTTGGCAGAACGCGCACGCGGATTTCTACCAAACGACGTGCTAAGCATGCCGATGCTGCTCTTTTTAGCACCCGCGCACGGATTTGTGCGAAAACGCGTTTTAAGCATGCACATGCATCTTTTGGTAGACGCGGATGAAGTTTTCTGCAAAACCACAAGATGTGCATGCAAATTGTGCTTTTGGCAGAACGCGCACGTGGATTTCTACCAAACGACGTGCTAAGCATGCCGATGCTGCTCTTTTTAGCACCCGCGCACGGATTTGTGCGAAAACGCGTTTTAAGCAATCACATGCATCTTTTGGTAGACGCGGATGAAGTTTCTGCAAAACCACAAGATGTGCATGCAAATGGTGCTTTTGGCAGAACGCGCACGTGGATTTCTACCAAACGACGTGCTAAGCATGCCGACGCTGCTCTTTTTAGCACCCGCGCACGGATTTGTGCGAAAACGCATTTTAAGCATGCACATGCATCTTTTGGTAGACGCGGATGAAGTTTTCTGCAAAACCACAAGATGTGCATGCAAATGGTGCTTTTTGCAGAACGCGCACGTGGATTTCTACCAAACGACGTGCTAAGCATGCCGATGCTGCTCTTTTTAGCACCCGCGCACGCATTTGTGCGAAAACGCGTTTTAAGCATGCACATGCATCTTTTGGTAGACGCGGATGAAGTTTTCTGCAAAACCACAAGATGTGCATGCAAATGGTGCTTTTGGCAGAACGCGCACGTGGATTTTTACCAAACGACGTGCTAAGCATGCCGATGCTGCTCTTTTTAGCACCCGCGCACGGATTTGTGCGAAAACGCGTTTTAAGCATGCACATGCATCTTTTGGTAGACGCGGATTAAGTTTTCTGCAAAACCACAAGATGTGCATGCAAATGGTGCTTTTGGCAGAACGCGCACGTGGATTTCTACCAAACGACGTGCTAAGCATGCCGATGCTGCTCTTTTTAGCACCCGCGCACGCATTTGTGCGAAAACGCGTTTTAAGCATGCACATGCATCTTTTGGTAGACGCGGATGAAGTTTTCTGCAAAACCACAAGATGTGTATGCAAATGGTGCTTTTTGCAGAACGCGCACGTGGATTTCTACCAAACGACGTGCTAAGCATGCCGATGCTGCTCTTTTTAGCACCCGCGCACGGATTTGTGCGAAAACGCGTTTTAAGCAATCACATGCGTCTTTTGGTAGACGCGGATGAAGTTTTCTGCAAAACCACAAGATGTGCATGCAAATGGTGCTTTTGGCAGAATGCCCACGTGGATTTCTACCAAACGACGTGCTAAGCATGCCGATGCTGCTCTTTTTAGCACCCGCGCACGGATTTGTGCGAAAACGCGTTTTAAGCATGCACATGCATCTTTTGGTAGACGCGGATGAAGTTTTCTGCAAAACCACAAGATGTAAATGGTGCTTTTGGCAGAACGCGCACGTGGATTTCTACCAAACGACGTGCTAAGCATGCCGATGCTGCTCTTTTTAGCACCCGCGCACGCATTTGTGCGAAAACGCGTTTTAAGCATGCACATGCATCTTTTGGTAGACGCGGATGAAGTTTTCTGCAAAACCACAAGATGTGCATGCAAATGGTGCTTTTTGCAGAACGCGCACGTGGATTTCTACCAAACGACGTGCTAAGCATGCCGATGCTGCTCTTTTTAGCACCCGCGCACGCATTTGTGCGAAAACGCGTTTTAAGCATGCACATGCATCTTTTGGTAGACGCGGATGAAGTTTTCTGCAAAACCACAAGATGTGCATGCAAATGGTGCTTTTTGCAGAACGCGCACGTGGATTTCTACCAAACGACGTGCTAAGCATGCCGATGCTGCTCTTTTTAGCACCCGCGCACGCATTTGTGCGAAAACGCGTTTTAAGCATGCACATGCATCTTTTGGTAGACGCGGATGAAGTTTTCTGCAAAACCACAAGATGTGCATGCAAATGGTGCTTTTGGCAGAACGCGCACGTGGATTTCTACCAAACGACGTGCTAAGCATGCCGATGCTGCTCTTTTTAGCACCCGCGCACGGATTTGTGCGAAAACGCGTTTTAAGCATGCACATGCATCTTTTTGTAGACGCGGATGAAGTTTTCTGCAAAACCACAAGATGTGCATGCAAATGGTGCTTTTGGCAGAACGCGCACGTGGATTTCTACCAAACGACGTGCTAAGCATGCCGATGCTGCTCTTTTTAGCACCCGCGCACGCATTTGTGCGAAAACGCGTTTTAAGCATGCACATGCATCTTTTGGTAGACGCGGATGAAGTTTTCTGCAAAACCACAAGATGTGCATGCAAATGGCGCTTTTTGCAGAACGCGCACGTGGATTTCTACCAAACGACGTGCTAAGCATGCCGATGCTGCTCTTTTTAGCACCCGCGCACGGATTTGTGCGAAAACGCGTTTTAAGCAATCACATGCATCTTTTGGTAGACGCGGATGAAGTTTTCTGCAAAACCACAAGATGTGCATGCAAATGGTGCTTTTGGCAGAACGCGCACGCGGATTTCTACCAAACGACGTGCTAAGCATGCCGATGCTGCTCTTTTTAGCACCCGCGCACGGATTTGTGCGAAAACGCGTTTTAAGCATGCACATGCATCTTTTGGTAGACGCGGATGAAGTTTTCTGCAAAACCACAAGATGTGCATGCAAATTGTGCTTTTGGCAGAACGCGCACGTGGATTTCTACCAAACGACGTGCTAAGCATGCCGATGCTGCTCTTTTTAGCACCCGCGCACGGATTTGTGCGAAAACGCGTTTTAAGCAATCACATGCATCTTTTGGTAGACGCGGATGAAGTTTCTGCAAAACCACAAGATGTGCATGCAAATGGTGCTTTTGGCAGAACGCGCACGTGGATTTCTACCAAACGACGTGCTAAGCATGCCGACGCTGCTCTTTTTAGCACCCGCGCACGGATTTGTGCGAAAACGCATTTTAAGCATGCACATGCATCTTTTGGTAGACGCGGATGAAGTTTTCTGCAAAACCACAAGATGTGCATGCAAATGGTGCTTTTTGCAGAACGCGCACGTGGATTTCTACCAAACGACGTGCTAAGCATGCCGATGCTGCTCTTTTTAGCACCCGCGCACGCATTTGTGCGAAAACGCGTTTTAAGCATGCACATGCATCTTTTGGTAGACGCGGATGAAGTTTTCTGCAAAACCACAAGATGTGCATGCAAATGGTGCTTTTGGCAGAACGCGCACGTGGATTTTTACCAAACGACGTGCTAAGCATGCCGATGCTGCTCTTTTTAGCACCCGCGCACGGATTTGTGCGAAAACGCGTTTTAAGCATGCACATGCATCTTTTGGTAGACGCGGATTAAGTTTTCTGCAAAACCACAAGATGTGCATGCAAATGGTGCTTTTGGCAGAACGCGCACGTGGATTTCTACCAAACGACGTGCTAAGCATGCCGATGCTGCTCTTTTTAGCACCCGCGCACGCATTTGTGCGAAAACGCGTTTTAAGCATGCACATGCATCTTTTGGTAGACGCGGATGAAGTTTTCTGCAAAACCACAAGATGTGTATGCAAATGGTGCTTTTTGCAGAACGCGCACGTGGATTTCTACCAAACGACGTGCTAAGCATGCCGATGCTGCTCTTTTTAGCACCCGCGCACGGATTTGTGCGAAAACGCGTTTTAAGCAATCACATGCGTCTTTTGGTAGACGCGGATGAAGTTTTCTGCAAAACCACAAGATGTGCATGCAAATGGTGCTTTTGGCAGAATGCCCACGTGGATTTCTACCAAACGACGTGCTAAGCATGCCGATGCTGCTCTTTTTAGCACCCGCGCACGCATTTGTGCGAAAACGCGTTTTAAGCATGCACATGCATCTTTTGGTAGACGCGGATGAAGTTTTCTGCATAACCACAAGATGTGCATGCAAATGGTGCTTTTGGCAGAACGCGCACGTGGATTTCTACCAAACGACGTGCTAAGCATGCCGATGCTGCTCTTTTTAGCACCCGCGCACGGATTTGTGCGAAAACGCGTTTTAAGCATGCACATGCATCTTTTGGTAGACGCGGATGAAGTTTTCTGCAAAACCACAAGATGTGCATGCAAATGGTGCTTTTGGCAGAACGCGCACGTGGATTTCTACCAAACGACGTGCTAAGCATGCCGATGCTGCTCTTTTTAGCACCCGCGCACGCATTTGTGCGAAAACGCGTTTTAAGCATGCACATGCATCTTTTGGCAGACGCGGATGAAGTTTTCTGCAAAACTACAAGATGTGCATGCAAATGGTGCTTTTTGCAGAACGCGCACGTGGATTTCTACCAAACGACGTGCTAAGCATGCCGATGCTGCTCTTTTTAGCACCCGCGCACGGATTTGTGCGAAAAAGCGTTTTAGGCAATCACATGCATCTTTTGATAGACGCGGATGAAGTTTTCTGCAAAACCACAAGATGTGCATGCAAATGGTGCTGTTGGCAGAACGCGCACGTGGATTTCTACCAAACGACGTGCTAAGCATGCCGATGCTGCTCTTTTTAGCACCAGCGCACGGATTTGTGCGAAAACGCGTTTTAAGCATGCACATGCATCTTTTGGTAGACGCGGATGAAGTTTTCTGCAAAACCACAAGATGTGCATGCAAATGGTGCTTTTGGCAGAACGCGCACGTGGATTTCTACCAAACGACGTGCTAAGCATGCCGATGCTGCTCTTTTTAGCGCCCGCGCAAGGATTTGTGCGAAAACGCGTTTTAAGCATGTACATGCATCTTTTTGTAGACGCGGATGAAGTTTTCTGCAAAACCACAAGATGTGCATGCAAATGGTGCTTTTGGCAGAACGCGCACGTGGATTTCTACCAAACGACGTGCTAAGCATGCCGATGCTGCTCTTTTTAGCACCGCGCACGCATTTGTGCGAAAACGCGTTTTAAGCATGCACATGCATCTTTTGATAGACGCGGATGAAGTTTTCTGCAAAACCACAAGATGTGCATGCAAATGGTGCTTTTGGCAGAACGCGCACGTGGATTTCTACTGAACGACGTGCTAAGCATGCCGATGCTGCTCTTTTTAGCACCCGCGAACGGATTTGTGCGAAAACGCGTTTTAAGCATGCACATGCATCTTTTGGTAGACGCGGATGAAGTTTTCTGCAAAACCACAAGATGTGCATGCAAATTGTGCTTTTGGCAGAACGCGCACGTGGATTTCTACCAAACGACGTGCTAAGCATGCCGATGCTGCTCTTTTTAGCACCCGCGCACGCATTTGTGCGAAAACGCGTTTTAAGCATGCACATGCATCTTTTGGTAGACGCGGATGAAGTTTTCTGCAAAACCACAAGATGTGCATGCAAATGGTGCTTTTTGCAGAACGCGCACGTGGATTTCTACCAAACGACGTGCTAAGCATGCCGATGCTGCTCTTTTTAGCACCCGCGCACGCATTTGTGCGAAAACGCGTTTTAAGCATGCACATGCATCTTTTGGTAGACGCGGATGAAGTTTTCTGCAAAACCACAAGATGTGCATGCAAATGGTGCTTTTGGCAGAACGCGCACGTGGATTTCTACCAAACGACGTGCTAAGCATGCCGATGCTGCTCTTTTTAGCACCCGCGCACGGATTTGTGCGAAAACGCGTTTTAAGCATGCACATGCATCTTTTGGTAGACGCGGATGAAGTTTTCTGCAAAACCACAAGATGTGCATGCAAATGGTGCTTTTGGCAGAACGCGCACGTGGATTTCTACCAAACGACGTGCTAAGCATGCCGATGCTGCTCTTTTTAGCACCCGCGCACGCATTTGTGCGAAAACGCGTTTTAAGCATGCACGTGCATCTTTTGGTAGACGCGGATGAAGTTTTCTGCAAAACCACAAGATGTGCATGCAAATGGTGCTTTTTGCAGAACGCGCACGTGGATTTCTACCAAACGACCTGCTAAGCATGCCGATGCTGCTCTTTTTAGCACCCGCGCACGGATTTGTGCGAAAACGCGTTTTAAGCAATCACATGCATCTTTTGATAGACGCGGATGAAGTTTTCTGCAAAACCACAAGATGTGCATGCAAATGGTGCTTTTGGCAGAACGCGCACGTGGATTTCTACCAAACGACGTGCTAAGCATGCCGATGCTGCTCTTTTTAGCACCCGCGCACGGATTTGTGCGAAAACGCGTTTTAAGCATGCACATGCATCTTTTGGTAGACGCGGATGAAGTTTTCTGCAAAACCACAAGATGTGCATGCAAATTGTGCTTTTGGCAGAACGCGCACGTGGATTTCTACCAAACGACGTGCTAAGCATGCCGATGCTGCTCTTTTTAGCACCCGCGCACGGATTTGTGCGAAAACGCGTTTTAAGCAATCACATGCATCTTTTGGTAGACGCGGATGAAGTTTCTGCAAAACCACAAGATGTGCGTGCAAATGGTGCTTTTGGCAGAACGCGCACGTGGATTTCTACCAAACGACGTGCTAAGCATGCCGATGCTGCTCTTTTTAGCACCCGCGCACGGATTTGTGCGAAAACGCGTTTTAAGCATGCACATGCATCTTTTGGTAGACGCGGATGAAGTTTTCTGCAAAACCACAAGATGTGCATGCAAATGGTGCTTTTGGCAGAACGCGCACGTGGATTTCTACCAAACGACGTGCTAAGCATGCCGATGCTGCTCTTTTTAGCACCCGCGCACGCATTTGTGCGAAAACGCGTTTTAAGCATGCACATGCATCTTTTGGTAGACGCGGATGAAGTTTTCTGCAAAACCACAAGATGTGCATGCAAATGGTGCTTTTGGCAGAACGCGCACGTGGATTTCTACCAAACGACGTGCTAAGCATGCCGATGCTGCTCTTTTTAGCGCCCGCGCAAGGATTTGTGCGAAAACGCGTTTTAAGCATGTACATGCATCTTTTGGTAGACGCGGATGAAGTTTTCTGCAAAACCACAAGATGTGCATGCAAATGGTGCTTTTGGCAGAACGCGCACGTGGATTTCTACCAAACGACGTGCTAAGCATGCCGATGCTGCTCTTTTTAGCACCCGCGCACGCATTTGTGCGAAAACGCGTTTTAAGCATGCACATGCATCTTTTGATAGACGCGGATGAAGTTTTCTGCAAAACCACAAGATGTGCATGCAAATGGTGCTTTTGGCAGAACGCGCACGTGGATTTCTACTGAACGACGTGCTAAGCATGCCGATGCTGCTCTTTTTAGCACCCGCGAACGGATTTGTGCGAAAACGCGTTTTAAGCATGCACATGCATCTTTTGGTAGACGCGGATGAAGTTTTCTGCAAAACCACAAGATGTGCATGCAAATGGTGCTTTTGGCAGAACGCGCACGTGGATTTCTACCAAACGACGCGCTAAGCATGCCGATGCTGCTCTTTTTAGCACCCGCGCACGCATTTGTGCGAAAACGCGTTTTAAGCATGCACATGCATCTTTTGGTAGACACGGATGAAGTTTTCTGCAAAACCACAAGATGTGCATGCAAATGGTGCTTTTTGCAGAACGCGCACGTGGATTTCTACCAAACGACGTGCTAAGCATGCCGATGCTGCTCTTTTTAGCACCCGCGCACGGATTTGTGCGAAAACGCGTTTTAAGCAATCACATGCATCTTTTGGTAGACGCGGATGAAGTTTCTGCAAAACCACAAGATGTGCATGCAAATGGTGCTTTTGGCAGAACGCGCACGTGGATTTCTACCAAACGACGTGCTAAGCATGCCGATGCTGCTCTTTTTAGCACCCGCGCACGCATTTGTGCGAAAACGCGTTTTAAGCATGCACATGCATCTTTTGGTAGACGCGGATGAAGTTTTCTGCAAAACCACAAGATGTGCATGCAAATGGTGCTTTTTGCAGAACGCGCACGTGGATTTCAACCAAACGACGTGCTAAGCATGCCGATGCTGCTCTTTTTAGCACCCGCGCACGCATTTGTGCGAAAACGCGTTTTAAGCATGCACATGCATCTTTTGGTAGACGCGGATGAAGTTTTCTGCAAAACCACAAGATGTGCATGCAAATGGTGCTTTTGGCAGAACGCGCACGTGGATTTCTACCAAACGACGTGCTAAGCATGCCGATGCTGCTCTTTTTAGCACCCGCGCACGGATTTGTGCGAAAACGCGTTTTAAGCATGCACATGCATCTTTTTGTAGACGCGGATAAAGTTTTCTGCAAAACCACAAGATGTGCATGCAAATGGTGCTTTTGGCAGAACGCGCACGTGGATTTCTACCAAACGACGTGCTAAGCATGCCGATGCTGCTCTTTTTAGCACCCGCGCACGCATTTGTGCGAAAACGCGTTTTAAGCATGCACATGCATCTTTTGGTAGACGCGGATGAAGTTTTCTGCAAAACCACAAGATGTGCATGCAAATGGTGCTTTTGGCAGAACGCGCACGCGGATTTCTACCAAACGACGTGCTAAGCATGCCGATGCTGCTCTTTTTAGCACCCGCGCACGGATTTGTGCGAAAACGCGTTTTAAGCATGCACATGCATCTTTTGGTAGACGCGGATGAAGTTTTCTGCAAAACCACAAGATGTGCATGCAAATTGTGCTTTTGGCAGAACGCGCACGTGGATTTCTACCAAACGACGTGCTAAGCATGCCGATGCTGCTCTTTTTAGCACCCGCGCACGGATTTGTGCGAAAACGCGTTTTAAGCAATCACATGCATCTTTTGGTAGACGCGGATGAAGTTTCTGCAAAACCACAAGATGTGCATGCAAATGGTGCTTTTGGCAGAACGCGCACGTGGATTTCTACCAAACGACGTGCTAAGCATGCCGATGCTGCTCTTTTTAGCACCCGCGCACGGATTTGTGCGAAAACGCGTTTTAAGCATGCACATGCATCTTTTGGTAGACGCGGATGAAGTTTTCTGCAAAACCACAAGATGTGCATGCAAATGGTGCTTTTTGCAGAACGCGCACGTGGATTTCTACCAAACGACGTGCTAAGCATGCCGATGCTGCTCTTTTTAGCACCCGCGCACGCATTTGTGCGAAAACGCGTTTTAAGCATGCACATGCATCTTTTGGTAGACGCGGATGAAGTTTTCTGCAAAACCACAAGATGTGCATGCAAATGGTGCTTTTGGCAGAACGCGCACGTGGATTTCTACCAAACGACGTGCTAAGCATGCCGATGCTGCTCTTTTTAGCACCCGCGCACGGATTTGTGCGAAAACACGTTTTAAGCATGCACATGCATCTTTTGGTAGACGCGGATTAAGTTTTCTGCAAAACCACAAAATGTGCATGCAAATGGTGCTTTTGGCAGAACGCGCACGTGGATTTCTACCAAACGACGTGCTAAGCATGCCGATGCTGCTCTTTTTAGCACCCGCGCACGCATTTGTGCGAAAACGCGTTTTAAGCATGCACATGCATCTTTTGGTAGACGCGGATGAAGTTTTCTGCAAAACCACAAGATGTGTATGCAAATGGTGCTTTTTGCAGAACGCGCACGTGGATTTCTACCAAACGACGTGCTAAGCATGCCGATGCTGCTCTTTTTAGCACCCGCGCACGGATTTGTGCGAAAACGCGTTTTAAGCAATCACATGCATCTTTTGGTAGACGCGGATGAAGTTTTCTGCAAAACCACAAGATGTGCATGCAAATGGTGCTTTTGGCAGAATGCCCACGTGGATTTCTACCAAACGACGTGCTAAGCATGCCGATGCTGCTCTTTTTAGCACCCGCGCACGGATTTGTGCGAAAACGCGTTTTAAGCATGCACATGCATCTTTTGGTAGACGCGGATGAAGTTTTCTGCAAAACCACAAGATGTGCATGCAAATGGTGCTTTTGGCAGAACGCGCACGTGGATTTCTACCAAACGACGTGCTAAGCATGCCGATGCTGCTCTTTTTAGCACCCGCGCACGGATTTGTGCGAAAACGCCTTTTAAGCATGCACATGCATCTTTTGGTAGACGCGGATGAAGTTTTCTGCAAAACCACAAGATGTGCATGCAAATGGTGCTTTTTGCAGAACGCGCACGTGGATTTCTACCAAACGACGTGCTAAGCATGCCGATGCTGCTCTTTTTAGCACCCGCGCACGGATTTGTGCGAAAACGCGTTTTAAGCAATCACATGCATCTTTTGGTAGACGCGGATGAAGTTTTCTGCAAAACCACAAGATGTGCATGCAAATGGTGCTTTTGGCAGAACGCGCACGCGGATTTCTACCAAACGACGTGCTAAGCATGCCGATGCTGCTCTTTTTAGCACCCGCGCACGGATTTGTGCGAAAACGCGTTTTAAGCATGCACATGCATCTTTTGGTAGACGCGGATGAAGTTTTCTGCAAAACCACAAGATGTGCATGCAAATTGTGCTTTTGGCAGAACGCGCACGTGGATTTCTACCAAACGACGTGCTAAGCATGCCGATGCTGCTCTTTTTAGCACCCGCGCACGGATTTGTGCGAAAACGCGTTTTAAGCAATCACATGCATCTTTTGGTAGACGCGGATGAAGTTTCTGCAAAACCACAAGATGTGCATGCAAATGGTGCTTTTGGCAGAACGCGCACGTGGATTTCTACCAAACGACGTGCTAAGCATGCCGATGCTGCTCTTTTTAGCACCCGCGCACGGATTTGTGCGAAAACGCGTTTTAAGCATGCACATGCATCTTTTGGTAGACGCGGATGAAGTTTTCTGCAAAACCACAAGATGTGCATGCAAATGGTGCTTTTTGCAGAACGCGCACGTGGATTTCTACCAAACGACGTGCTAAGCATGCCGATGCTGCTCTTTTTAGCACCCGCGCACGCATTTGTGCGAAAACGCGTTTTAAGCATGCACATGCATCTTTTGGTAGACGCGGATGAAGTTTTCTGCAAAACCACAAGATGTGCATGCAAATGGTGCTTTTGGCAGAACGCGCACGTGGATTTCTACCAAACGACGTGCTAAGCATGCCGATGCTGCTCTTTTTAGCACCCGCGCACGGATTTGTGCGAAAACACGTTTTAAGCATGCACATGCATCTTTTGGTAGACGCGGATTAAGTTTTCTGCAAAACCACAAAATGTGCATGCAAATGGTGCTTTTGGCAGAACGCGCACGTGGATTTCTACCAAACGACGTGCTAAGCATGCCGATGCTGCTCTTTTTAGCACCCGCGCACGCATTTGTGCGAAAACGCGTTTTAAGCATGCACATGCATCTTTTGGTAGACGCGGATGAAGTTTTCTGCAAAACCACAAGATGTGTATGCAAATGGTGCTTTTTGCAGAACGCGCACGTGGATTTCTACCAAACGACGTGCTAAGCATGCCGATGCTGCTCTTTTTAGCACCCGCGCACGGATTTGTGCGAAAACGCGTTTTAAGCAATCACATGCATCTTTTGGTAGACGCGGATGAAGTTTTCTGCAAAACCACAAGATGTGCATGCAAATGGTGCTTTTGGCAGAATGCCCACGTGGATTTCTACCAAACGACGTGCTAAGCATGCCGATGCTGCTCTTTTTAGCACCCGCGCACGGATTTGTGCGAAAACGCGTTTTAAGCATGCACATGCATCTTTTGGTAGACGCGGATGAAGTTTTCTGCAAAACCACAAGATGTGCATGCAAATGGTGCTTTTGGCAGAACGCGCACGTGGATTTCTACCAAACGACGTGCTAAGCATGCCGATGCTGCTCTTTTTAGCACCCGCGCACGGATTTGTGCGAAAACGCGTTTTAAGCATGCACATGCATCTTTTGGTAGACGCGGATGAAGTTTTCTGCAAAACCACAAGATGTGCATGCAAATGGTGCTTTTGGCAGAACGCGCACGTGGATTTCTACCAAACGACGTGCTAAGCATGCCGATGCTGCTCTTTTTAGCACCCGCGCACGGATTTGTGCGAAAACGCCTTTTAAGCATGCACATGCATCTTTTGGTAGACGCGGATGAAGTTTTCTGAAAAACCACAAGATGTGCATGCAAATGGTGCTTTTGGCAGAACGCGCACGTGGATTTCTACCAAACGACGTGCTAAGCATGCCGATGCTGCTCTTTTTAGCACCCGCGCAAGGATTTGTGCGAAAACGCGTTTTAAGCATGCACATGCATCTTTTGGTAGACGCGGATGAAGTTTTCTGCAAAACCACAAGATGTGCATGCAAATGGTGCTTTTGGCAGAACGCGCACGTGGATTTCTACCAAACGACGTGCTAAGCATGCCGATGCTTCTCTTTTTAGCACCCGCGCACGCATTTGTGCGAAAACGCGTTTTAAGCATGCACATGCATCTTTTGGTAGACGCGGATGAAGTTTTCTGCAAAACCACAAGATGTGCATGCAAAGGGTGCTTTTGGCAGAACGCGCACGTGGATTTCTACCAAACGACGTGCTAAGCATGCCGATGCTGCTCTTTTTAGCACCCGCGCACGGATTTGTGCGAAAACGCGTTTTAAGCATGCACATGCATCTTTTGGTAGACGCGGATGAAGTTTTCTGCAAAACCAGAAGATGTGCATGCAAATGGTGCTTTTGGCAGAACGCGCACGTGGATTTCTACCAAACGACGTGCTAAGCATGCCGATGCTGCTCTTTTTAGCACCCGCGCACGGATTGTGCGAAAAACGCGTTTTAAGCATGCACATGCATCTTTTGGTAGACGCGGATGAAGTTTTCTGCAAAACCACAAGATGTGCATGCAAATGGTGCTTTTGGCAGAACGCGCACGTGGATTTCTACCAAACGACGTGCTAAGCATGCCGATGCTGTTCTTTTTAACACCCGCGCACGGATTTGTGCGAAAACGCGTTTTAAGCATGCACATGCATCTTTTGGTAGACGCGGATGAAGTTTTCTGCAAAAGCACAAGATGTGCATGCAAATGGTGCTTTTGGCAGAACGCGCACGTGGATTTCTACCAAACGACGTGCTAAGCATGCCGATGCTGCTCTTTTTAGCACCCGCGCACGGATTTGTGCGAAAACGCGTTTTAAGCATGCACATGCATCTTTTGGTAGACGCGAATGAAGTTTTCTGCAAAACCACAAGATGTGCATGCAAATGGTGCTTTTGGCAGAACGCGCACGTGGATTTCTACCAAACGACGTGCTAAGCATGCCGATGCTGCTCTTTTTAGCACCCGCGCACGGATTTGTGCGAAAACGCGTTTTAAGCAATCACATGCATCTTTTGGTAGACGCGGATGAAGTTTTCTGCAAAACCACAAGATGTGCATGCAAATGGTGCTTTTGGCAGAATGCCCACGTGGATTTCTACCAAACGACGTGCTAAGCATGCCGATGCTGCTCTTTTTAGCACCCGCGCACGGATTTGTGCGAAAACGCGTTTTAAGCATGCACATGCATCTTTTGGTAGACGCGGATGAAGTTTTCTGCAAAACCACAAGATGTGCATGCAAATGGTGCTTTTGGCAGAACGCGCACGTGGATTTCTACCAAACGACGTGCTAAGCATGCCGATGCTGCTCTTTTTAGCACCCGCGCACGGATTTGTGCGAAAACGCCTTTTAAGCATGCACATGCATCTTTTGGTAGACGCGGATGAAGTTTTCTGAAAAACCACAAGATGTGCATGCAAATGGTGCTTTTGGCAGAACGCGCACGTGGATTTCTACCAAACGACGTGCTAAGCATGCCGATGCTGCTCTTTTTAGCACCCGCGCACGCATTTGTGCGAAAACGCGTTTTAAAGCATGCACATGCATCTTTTGGTAGACGCGGATGAAGTTTTCTGCAAAACCACAAGATGTGCATGCAAATGGTGCTTTTTGCAGAACGCGCACGTGGATTTCTACCAAACGACGTGCTAAGCATGCCGATGCTGCTCTTTTTAGCACCCGCGCACGCATTTGTGCGAAAACGCGTTTTAAGCATGCACATGCATCTTTTGGTAGACGCGGATGAAGTTTTCTGCAAAACCACAAGATGTGCATGCAAATGGTGCTTTTTGCAGAACGCGCACGTGGATTTCTACCAAACGACGTGCTAAGCATGCCGATGCTGCTCTTTTTAGCACCCGCGCACGCATTTGTGCGAAAACGCGTTTTAAGCATGCACATGCATCTTTTGGTAGACGCGGATGAAGTTTTCTGCAAAACCACAAGATGTGCATGCAAATGGTGCTTTTGGCAGAACGCGCACGTGGATTTCTACCAAACGACGTGCTAAGCATGCCGATGCTGCTCTTTTTAGCACCCGCGCACGGATTTGTGCGAAAACGCGTTTTAAGCATGCACATGCATCTTTTTGTAGACGCGGATGAAGTTTTCTGCAAAACCACAAGATGTGCATGCAAATGGTGCTTTTGGCAGAACGCGCACGTGGATTTCTACCAAACGACGTGCTAAGCATGCCGATGCTGCTCTTTTTAGCACCCGCGCACGCATTTGTGCGAAAACGCGTTTTAAGCATGCACATGCATCTTTTGGTAGACGCGGATGAAGTTTTCTGCAAAACCACAAGATGTGCATGCAAATGGCGCTTTTTGCAGAACGCGCACGTGGATTTCTACCAAACGACGTGCTAAGCATGCCGATGCTGCTCTTTTTAGCACCCGCGCACGGATTTGTGCGAAAACGCGTTTTAAGCAATCACATGCATCTTTTGGTAGACGCGGATGAAGTTTTCTGCAAAACCACAAGATGTGCATGCAAATGGTGCTTTTGGCAGAACGCGCACGCGGATTTCTACCAAACGACGTGCTAAGCATGCCGATGCTGCTCTTTTTAGCACCCGCGCACGGATTTGTGCGAAAACGCGTTTTAAGCATGCACATGCATCTTTTGGTAGACGCGGATGAAGTTTTCTGCAAAACCACAAGATGTGCATGCAAATTGTGCTTTTGGCAGAACGCGCACGTGGATTTCTACCAAACGACGTGCTAAGCATGCCGATGCTGCTCTTTTTAGCACCCGCGCACGGATTTGTGCGAAAACGCGTTTTAAGCAATCACATGCATCTTTTGGTAGACGCGGATGAAGTTTCTGCAAAACCACAAGATGTGCATGCAAATGGTGCTTTTGGCAGAACGCGCACGTGGATTTCTACCAAACGACGTGCTAAGCATGCCGACGCTGCTCTTTTTAGCACCCGCGCACGGATTTGTGCGAAAACGCATTTTAAGCATGCACATGCATCTTTTGGTAGACGCGGATGAAGTTTTCTGCAAAACCACAAGATGTGCATGCAAATGGTGCTTT
>NW_027315110.1:0-72629 GCF_023375885.2 Dermacentor andersoni | reverse complement strand
TGCCGATGCTGCTCCTTTTAGCACCCGCGCACGCATTTGTGCGAAAACGCGTTTTAAGCGATGCACATGCATCTTTTGGTAGACGCGGATGAAGTTTTCTGCAAAACCACAAGATGTGCATGCAAATGGTGCTTTTGGCAGAACGCGCACGTGGATTTCTTCCAAGCGACGTGCTAAGCATGCCGATGCTGCTCTTTTTAGCACCCGCGCACGGATTTGTGCGAAAACGCGTTTTAAGCATGCACATGCATCTTTTGGTAGACGCGGATGAAGTTTTCTGCAAAACCACAAGATGGGCATGCAAATGGTGCTTTTGGCAGAACGCGCACGTGGATTTCTACCAAACGACGTGCTAAGCATGCCGATGCTGCTCCTTTTAGCACCCGCGCACGCATTTGTGCGAAAACGCGTTTTAAGCATGCACATGCATCTTTTGGTAGACGCGGATGAAGTTTTCTGCAAAACCACAAGATGTGCATGGAAATGGTGCTTTTGGCAGAACGCGCACGTGGATTTCTTCCAAGCGACGTGCTAAGCATGCCGATGCTGCTCTTTTTAGCACCCGCGCACGGATTTGTGCGAAAACGCGTTTCAAGCATGCACATGCATCTTTTGGTAGACGCGGATGAAGTTTTCTGCAAAACCACAAGATGGGCATGCAAATGGTGCTTTTGGCAGAACGCGCACGTGGATTTCTACCAAACGACGTGCTAAGCATGCCGATGCTGCTCCTTTTAGCACCCGCGCACGCATTTGTGCGAAAACGCGTTTTAAGCATGCACATGCATCTTTTGGTAGACGCGGATGAAGTTTTCTGCAAAACCAGAAGATGTGCATGCAAATGGTGCTTTTGGCAGAACGCGCACGTGGATTTTTACCAAACGACGTGCTAAGCATGCCGATGCTGCTCTTTTTAGCACCCGCGCACGCATTTGTGCGAAAACGCGTTTTAAGCATGCACATGCATCTTTTGGTAGATGCGGATGAAGTTTTCTGCAAAACCACAAGATGTGCATGCAAATGGTGCTTTTTGCAGAACGCGCACGTGGATTTCTACCAAGCGACGTGCTAAGCATGCCGATGCTGCTCTTTTTAGCACCCGCGCGCGCATTTGTGCGAAAACGCGTTTTAAGCATGCACATGCATCTTTTGGTAGACGCGGATGAAGTTTTCTGCAAAACCACAAGATGTGCATGCAAATGGTGCTTTTTGCAGAACGCGCACGTGGATTTCTACCAAACGACGTGCTAAGCATGCCGATGCTACTCTTTTTAGCACCCGCGCACGGATTTGTGCGAAAACGCGTTTTAAGCATGCACATGCATCTTTTGGTAGACGCGGATGAAGTTTTCTGCAAAACCACAAGATGTGCATGCAAATGGTGCTTTTGGTAGAACGCGCACGTGGATTTCTTCCAAACGACGTGCTAAGCATGCCGATGCTGCTCTTTTTAGCACCCGCGCACGGATTTGTGCGAAAACGCGTTTTAAGCATGCACATGCATCTTTTGGTAGGCGCGGATGAAGTTTTCTGCAAAACCACAAGATGGGCATGCAAATGGTGCTTTTGGCAGAACGCGCACGTGGATTTCTACCAAACGACGTGCTAAGCATGCCGATGCTGCTCCTTTTAGCACCCGCGCACGCATTTGTGCGAAAACGCGTTTTAAGCATGCACATGCATCTTTTGGTAGACGCGGATGAAGTTTTCTGCAAAACCACAAGATGTGCATGCAAATGGTGCTTTTGGCAGAACGCGCACGTGGATTTCTACCAAACGACGTGCTAAGCATGCCGATGCTGCTCTTTTTAGCACCCGCGCACGCATTTGTGCGAAAACGCGTTTTAAGCATGCACATGCATCTTTTGGTAGATGCGGATGAAGTTTTCTGCAAAACCACAATATGTGCATGCAAATGGTGCTTTTTGCAGAACGCGCACGTGGATTTCTACCAAACGACGTGCTAAGCATGCCGATGCTGCTCTTTTTAGCACCCGCGCGCGCATTTGTGCGAAAACGCGTTTTAAGCATGCACATGCATCTTTTGGTAGACGCGGATGAAGTTTTCTGCAAAACCACAAGATGTGCATGCAAATGGTGCTTTTTGCAGAACGCGCACGTGGATTTCTACCAAACGACGTGCTAAGCATGCCGATGCTGCTCTTTTTAGCACCCGCGCACGGATTTGTGCGAAAACGCGTTTTAAGCATGCACATGCATCTTTTGGTAGACGCGGATGAAGTTTTCTGCAAAACCACAAGATGTGCATGCAAATGGTGCGTTTGGCAGAACGCGCACGTGGATTTCTACCAAACGACGTGCTTAGCATGCCGATGCTGCTCTTTTTAGCACCCGCGCACGGATTTGTCGAAAACGCGTTTTAAGCATGCACATGCATCTTTTGGTAGACGCGGATGAAGTTTTCTGCAAAACCACAAGATGTGCATGCAAATGGTGCTTTTGGCAGAACGCGCACGTGGATTTCTACCAAACGACGTGCTAAGCATGCCGATGCTGCTCTTTTTAGCACCCGCGCACGCATTTGTGCGAAAACGCGTTTTAAGCATGCACATGCATCTTTTGGTAGACGCGGATGAAGTCTTCTGCAAAACCACAAGATGTGCATGCAAATGGTGCTTTTGGCAGAACGCGCACGTGGATTTCTACCAAACGACGTGCTAAGCATGCCGATGCTGCTCTTTTTAGCACCCGCGCACGGATTTGTGCGAAAACGCGTTTTAAGCATGCACATGCATCTTTTGGTAGACGCGGATGAAGTTTTCTGCAAAACCACAAGATGTGCATGCAAATGGTGCTTTTGGCAGAACGCGCACGTGGATCTCTACCAAACGACGTGCTAAGCATGCCGATGCTGCTCTTTTTAGCACCCGCGCACGGATTTGTGCGAAAACGCGTTTTAAGCATGCACATGCATCTTTTGGTAGACGCGGATGAAGTTTTCTGCAAAACCACAAATGTGCATGCAAATGGTCCTTTTGGCAGAACGCGCACGTGGATTTCTACCAAACGACGTGCTAAGCATGCCGATGCTGCTCTTTTTAGCACCCGCGCACGGATTTGTGCGAAAACGCGTTTTAAGCATGCACATGCATCTTTTGGTAGACGCGGATGAAGTTTTCTGCAAAACCACAAGATGTGCATGCAAATGGTGCTTTTGGCAGAACGCGCACGTGGACTTCTACCAAACGACGTGCTAAGCATGCCGATGCTGCTCTTTTTAGCACCCGCGCACGGATTTGTGCGAAAACGCGTTTTAAGCATGCACATGCATCTTTTGGTAGACGCGGATGAAGTTTTCTGCAAAACCACAAGATGTGCATGCAAATGGTGCTTTTGGCAGAACGCGCACGTGGATTTCTACCAAACGACGTGCTAAACATGCCGATGCTGCTCTTTTTAGCACCCGCGCACGAATTTGTGCGAAAACGCGTTTTAAGCATGCACATGCATCTTTTGGTAGACGCGGATGAAGTTTTCTGCAAAACCACAAGATGTGCATGCAAATGGTGCTTTTGGCAGAACGCGCACGTGGATTTCTACCAAACGACGTGCTAAGCATGCCGATGCTGCTCTTTTTAGCACCCGCGCACGGATTTGTGCGAAAACGCGTTTTAAGCATGCACATGCATCTTTTGGTAGACGCGGATGAAGTTTTCTGCAAAACCACAAGATGTGCATGCAAATGGTGCTTTTGGCAGAACGCGCACGTGGATTTCTACCAAACGACGTGCTAAGCATGCCGATGCTGCTCTTTTTAGCACCCGCGCACGCATTTGTGCGAAAACGCGTTTTAAGCATGCACATGCATCTTTTGGTAGATGCGGATGAAGTTTTCTGCAAAACCACAAGATGTGCATGCAAATGGTGCTTTTTGCAGAACGCGCACGTGGATTTCTACCAAACGACGTGCTAAGCATGCCGATGCTGCTCTTTTTAGCACCCGCGCGCGCATTTGTGCGAAAACGCGTTTTAAGCATGCACATGCATCTTTTGGTAGACGCGGATGAAGTTTTCTGCAAAACCACAAGATGGGCATGCAAATGGTGCTTTTGGCAGAACGCGCACGTGGATTTCTACCAAACGACGTGCTAAGCATGCCGATGCTGCTCTTTTTAGCACCCGCGCACGCATTTGTGCGAAAACGCGTTTTAAGCATGCACATGCATCTTTTGGTAGATGCGGATGAAGTTTTCTGCAAAACCACAAGATGTGCATGCAAATGGTGCTTTTTGCAGAACGCGCACGTGGATTTCTACCAAACGACGTGCTAAGCATGCCGATGCTGCTCTTTTTAGCACCCGCGCACGGATTTGTGCGAAAACGCGTTTTAAGCATGCACATGCATCTTTTGGTAGGCGCGGATGAAGTTTTCTGCAAAACCACAAGATGGGCATGCAAATGGTGCTTTTGGCAGAACGCGCACGTGGATTTCTACCAAACGACGTGCTAAGCATGCCGATGCTGCTCCTTTTAGCACCCGCGCACGCATTTGTGCGAAAACGCGTTTTAAGCATGCACATGCATCTTTTGGTAGACGCGGATGAAGTTTTCTGCAAAACCACAAGATGTGCATGCAAATGGTGCTTTTGGCAGAACGCGCACGTGGATTTCTTCCAAGCGACGTGCTAAGCATGCCGATGCTGCTCTTTTTAGCACCCGCGCACGGATTTGTGCGAAAACGCGTTTTAAGCATGCACATGCATCTTTTGGTAGACGCGGATGAAGTTTTCTGCAAAACCACAAGATGGGCATGCAAATGGTGCTTTTGGCAGAACGCGCACGTGGATTTCTACCAAACGACGTGCTAAGCATGCCGATGCTGCTCCTTTTAGCACCCGCGCACGCATTTGTGCGAAAAACGCGTTTTAAGCATGCACATGCATCTTTTGGTAGACGCGGATGAAGTTTTCTGCAAAACCACAAGATGTGCATGGAAATGGTGCTTTTGGCAGAACGCGCACGTGGATTTCTTCCAAGCGACGTGCTAAGCATGCCGATGCTGCTCTTTTTAGCACCCGCGCACGGATTTGTGCGAAAACGCGTTTCAAGCATGCACATGCATCTTTTGGTAGACGCGGATGAAGTTTTCTGCAAAACCACAAGATGGGCATGCAAATGGTGCTTTTGGCAGAACGCGCACGTGGATTTCTACCAAACGACGTGCTAAGCATGCCGATGCTGCTCCTTTTAGCACCCGCGCACGCATTTGTGCGAAAACGCGTTTTAAGCATGCACATGCATCTTTTGGTAGACGCGGATGAAGTTTTCTGCAAAACCAGAAGATGTGCATGCAAATGGTGCTTTTGGCAGAACGCGCACGTGGATTTTTACCAAACGACGTGCTAAGCATGCCGATGCTGCTCTTTTTAGCACCCGCGCACGCATTTGTGCGAAAACGCGTTTTAAGCATGCACATGCATCTTTTGGTAGATGCGGATGAAGTTTTCTGCAAAACCACAAGATGTGCATGCAAATGGTGCTTTTTGCAGAACGCGCACGTGGATTTCTACCAAGCGACGTGCTAAGCATGCCGATGCTGCTCTTTTTAGCACCCGCGCGCGCATTTGTGCGAAAACGCGTTTTAAGCATGCACATGCATCTTTTGGTAG
This sequence comes from Dermacentor andersoni, assembly GCF_023375885.2. NCBI lineage: Eukaryota > Metazoa > Arthropoda > Arachnida > Ixodida > Ixodidae > Dermacentor > Dermacentor andersoni. The sequence goes on along the minus strand of NW_027315110.1, from coordinate 66,999 downwards.
ACGCGGATGAAGTTTTCTGCAAAACCACAAGATGTGCATGCAAATGGTGCTTTTTGCAGAACGCGCACGTGGATTTCTACCAAACGACGTGCTAAGCATGCCGATGCTACTCTTTTTAGCACCCGCGCACGGATTTGTGCGAAAACGCGTTTTAAGCATGCACATGCATCTTTTGGTAGACGCGGATGAAGTTTTCTGCAAAACCACAAGATGTGCATGCAAATGGTGCTTTTGGTAGAACGCGCACGTGGATTTCTTCCAAACGACGTGCTAAGCATGCCGATGCTGCTCTTTTTAGCACCCGCGCACGGATTTGTGCGAAAACGCGTTTTAAGCATGCACATGCATCTTTTGGTAGGCGCGGATGAAGTTTTCTGCAAAACCACAAGATGGGCATGCAAATGGTGCTTTTGGCAGAACGCGCACGTGGATTTCTACCAAACGACGTGCTAAGCATGCCGATGCTGCTCCTTTTAGCACCCGCGCACGCATTTGTGCGAAAACGCGTTTTAAGCATGCACATGCATCTTTTGGTAGACGCGGATGAAGTTTTCTGCAAAACCACAAGATGTGCATGCAAATGGTGCTTTTGGCAGAACGCGCACGTGGATTTCTACCAAACGACGTGCTAAGCATGCCGATGCTGCTCTTTTTAGCACCCGCGCACGCATTTGTGCGAAAACGCGTTTTAAGCATGCACATGCATCTTTTGGTAGATGCGGATGAAGTTTTCTGCAAAACCACAATATGTGCATGCAAATGGTGCTTTTTGCAGAACGCGCACGTGGATTTCTACCAAAACGACGTGCTAAGCATGCCGATGCTGCTCTTTTTAGCACCCGCGCGCGCATTTGTGCGAAAACGCGTTTTAAGCATGCACATGCATCTTTTGGTAGACGCGGATGAAGTTTTCTGCAAAACCACAAGATGTGCATGCAAATGGTGCTTTTTGCAGAACGCGCACGTGGATTTCTACCAAACGACGTGCTAAGCATGCCGATGCTGCTCTTTTTAGCACCCGCGCACGGATTTGTGCGAAAACGCGTTTTAAGCATGCACATGCATCTTTTGGTAGACGCGGATGAAGTTTTCTGCAAAACCACAAGATGTGCATGCAAATGGTGCGTTTGGCAGAACGCGCACGTGGATTTCTACCAAACGACGTGCTTAGCATGCCGATGCTGCTCTTTTTAGCACCCGCGCACGGATTTGTCGAAAACGCGTTTTAAGCATGCACATGCATCTTTTGGTAGACGCGGATGAAGTTTTCTGCAAAACCACAAGATGTGCATTGCAAATGGTGCTTTTGGCAGAACGCGCACGTGGATTTCTACCAAACGACGTGCTAAGCATGCCGATGCTGCTCTTTTTAGCACCCGCGCACGCATTTGTGCGAAAACGCGTTTTAAGCATGCACATGCATCTTTTGGTAGACGCGGATGAAGTCTTCTGCAAAACCACAAGATGTGCATGCAAATGGTGCTTTTGGCAGAACGCGCACGTGGATTTCTACCAAACGACGTGCTAAGCATGCCGATGCTGCTCTTTTTAGCACCCGCGCACGGATTTGTGCGAAAACGCGTTTTAAGCATGCACATGCATCTTTTGGTAGACGCGGATGAAGTTTTCTGCAAAACCACAAGATGTGCATGCAAATGGTGCTTTTGGCAGAACGCGCACGTGGATCTCTACCAAACGACGTGCTAAGCATGCCGATGCTGCTCTTTTTAGCACCCGCGCACGGATTTGTGCGAAAACGCGTTTTAAGCATGCACATGCATCTTTTGGTAGACGCGGATGAAGTTTTCTGCAAAACCACAAATGTGCATGCAAATGGTCCTTTTGGCAGAACGCGCACCGTGGATTTCTACCAAACGACGTGCTAAGCATGCCGATGCTGCTCTTTTTAGCACCCGCGCACGGATTTGTGCGAAAACGCGTTTTTAAGCATGCACATGCATCTTTTGGTAGACGCGGATGAAGTTTTCTGCAAAACCACAAGATGTGCATGCAAATGGTGCTTTTGGCAGAACGCGCACGTGGACTTCTACCAAACGACGTGCTAAGCATGCCGATGCTGCTCTTTTTAGCACCCGCGCACGGATTTGTGCGAAAACGCGTTTTAAGCATGCACATGCATCTTTTGGTAGACGCGGATGAAGTTTTCTGCAAAACCACAAGATGTGCATGCAAATGGTGCTTTTGGCAGAACGCGCACGTGGATTTCTACCAAACGACGTGCTAAACATGCCGATGCTGCTCTTTTTAGCACCCGCGCACGAATTTGTGCGAAAACGCGTTTTAAGCATGCACATGCATCTTTTGGTAGACGCGGATGAAGTTTTCTGCAAAACCACAAGATGTGCATGCAAATGGTGCTTTTGGCAGAACGCGCACGTGGATTTCTACCAAACGACGTGCTAAGCATGCCGATGCTGCTCTTTTTAGCACCCGCGCACGGATTTGTGCGAAAACGCGTTTTAAGCATGCACATGCATCTTTTGGTAGACGCGGATGAAGTTTTCTGCAAAACCACAAGATGTGCATGCAAATGGTGCTTTTGGCAGAACGCGCACGTGGATTTCTACCAAACGACGTGCTAAGCATGCCGATGCTGCTCTTTTTAGCACCCGCGCACGCATTTGTGCGAAAACGCGTTTTAAGCATGCACATGCATCTTTTGGTAGATGCGGATGAAGTTTTCTGCAAAACCACAAGATGTGCATGCAAATGGTGCTTTTTGCAGAACGCGCACGTGGATTTCTACCAAACGACGTGCTAAGCATGCCGATGCTGCTCTTTTTAGCACCCGCGCGCGCATTTGTGCGAAAACGCGTTTTAAGCATGCACATGCATCTTTTGGTAGACGCGGATGAAGTTTTCTGCAAAACCACAAGATGTGCATGCAAATGGTGCTTTTTGCAGAACGCGCACGTGGATTTCTACCAAACGATGTGCTAAGCATACCGATGCTGCTCTTTTTAGCACCCGCGCGCGCATTTGTGCGAAAACGCGTTTTAAGCATGCACATGCATCTTTTGGTAGACGCGGATGAAGTTTTCTGCAAAACCACAAGATGTGCATGCAAATGGTGCTTTTTGCAGAACGCGCACGTGGATTTCTACCAAACGACGTGCTAAGCATGCCGATGCTGCTCTTTTTAGCACCCGCGCACGGATTTGTGCGAAAACGCGTTTTAAGCATGCACATGCATCTTTTGGTAGACGCGGATGAAGTTTTCTGCAAAACCACAAGATGTGCATGCAAATGGTGCTTTTGGCAGAACGCGCACGTGGACTTCTACCAAACGACGTGCTAAGCATGCCGATGCTGCTCTTTTTAGCACCCGCGCACGGATTTGTGCGAAAACGCGTTTTAAGCATGCACATGCATCTTTTGGTAGACGCGGATGAAGTTTTCTGCAAAACCACAAGATGTGCATGCAAATGGTGCTTTTGGCAGAACGCGCACGTGGATTTCTACCAAACGACGTGCTAAACATGCCGATGCTGCTCTTTTTAGCACCCGCGCACGAATTTGTGCGAAAACGCGTTTTAAGCATGCACATGCATCTTTTGGTAGACGCGGATGAAGTTTTCTGCAAAACCACAAGATGTGCATGCAAATGGTGCTTTTGGCAGAACGCGCACGTGGATTTCTACCAAACGACGTGCTAAGCATGCCGATGCTGCTCTTTTTAGCACCCGCGCACGGATTTGTGCGAAAACGCGTTTTAAGCATGCACATGCATCTTTTGGTAGACGCGGATGAAGTTTTCTGCAAAACCACAAGATGTGCATGCAAATGGTGCTTTTGGCAGAACGCGCACGTGGATTTCTACCAAACGACGTGCTAAGCATGCCGATGCTGCTCTTTTTAGCACCCGCGCACGCATTTGTGCGAAAACGCGTTTTAAGCATGCACATGCATCTTTTGGTAGATGCGGATGAAGTTTTCTGCAAAACCACAAGATGTGCATGCAAATGGTGCTTTTTGCAGAACGCGCACGTGGATTTCTACCAAACGACGTGCTAAGCATGCCGATGCTGCTCTTTTTAGCACCCGCGCGCGCATTTGTGCGAAAACGCGTTTTAAGCATGCACATGCATCTTTTGGTAGACGCGGATGAAGTTTTCTGCAAAACCACAAGATGTGCATGCAAATGGTGCTTTTTGCAGAACGCGCACGTGGATTTCTACCAAACGACGTGCTAAGCATGCCGATGCTGCTCTTTTTAGCACCCGCGCGCGCATTTGTGCGAAAACGCGTTTTAAGCATGCACATGCATCTTTTGGTAGACGCGGATGAAGTTTTCTGCAAAACCACAAGATGTGCATGCAAATGGTGCTTTTTGCAGAACGCGCACGTGGATTTCTACCAAACGACGTGCTAAGCATGCCGATGCTGCTCTTTTTAGCACCCGCGCACGGATTTGTGCGAAAACGCGTTTTAAGCATGCACATGCATCTTTTGGTAGACGCGGATGAAGTTTTCTGGAAAACCACAAGATGTGCATGCAAATGGTGCGTTTGGCAGAACGCGCACGTGGATTTCTACCAAACGACGTGCTTAGCATGCCGATGCTGCTCTTTTTAGCACCCGCGCACGGATTTGTGCGAAAACGCGTTTTAAGCATGCACATGCATCTTTTGGTAGACGCGGATGAAGTTTTCTGCAAAACCACAAGATGTGCATGCAAATGGTGCTTTTGGCAGAACGCGCACGTGGATTTCTACCAAACGACGTGCTAAGCATGCCGATGCTGCTCTTTTTAGCACCCGCGCACGCATTTGTGCGAAAACGCGTTTTAAGCATGCACATGCATCTTTTGGTAGACGCGGATGAAGTCTTCTGCAAAACCACAAGATGTGCATGCAAATGGTGCTTTTGGCAGAACGCGCACGTGGATTTCTACCAAACGACGTGCTAAGCATGCCGATGCTGCTCTTTTTAGCACCCGCGCACGGATTTGTGCGAAAACGCGTTTTAAGCATGCACATGCATCTTTTGGTAGACGCGGATGAAGTTTTCTGCAAAACCACAAGATGTGCATGCAAATGGTGCTTTTGGCAGAACGCGCACGTGGACTTCTACCAAACGACGTGCTAAGCATGCCGATGCTGCTCTTTTTAGCACCCGCGCACGGATTTGTGCGAAAACGCGTTTTAAGCACGCACATGCATCTTTTGGTAGACGCGGATGAAGTTTTCTGCAAAACCACAAGATGTGCATGCAAATGGTGCTTTTGGCAGAACGCGCACGTGGATTTCTACCAAACGACGTGCTAAACATGCCGATGCTGCTCTTTTTAGCACCCGCGCACGGATTTGTGCGAAAACGCGTTTTAAGGATGCACATGCATCTTTTGGTAGGCGCGGATGAAGTTTTCTGCAAAACCACAAGATGTGCATGCAAATGGTGCTTTTGGCAGAACGCGCACGTGGATTTCTACCAAACGACGTGCTAAGCATGCCGATGCTGCTCTTTTTAGCACCCGCGCACGCATTTGTGCGAAAACGCGTTTTAAGCATGCACATGCATCTTTTGGTAGATGCGGATGAAGTTTTCTGCAAAACCACAATATGTGCATGCAAATGGTGCTTTTTGCAGAACGCGCACGTGGATTTCTACCAAACGACGTGCTAAGCATGCCGATGCTGCTCTTTTTAGCACCCGCGCGCGCATTTGTGCGAAAACGCGTTTTAAGCATGCACATGCATCTTTTGGTAGACGCGGATGAAGTTTTCTGCAAAACCACAAGATGTGCATGCAAATGGTGCTTTTTGCAGAACGCGCACGTGGATTTCTACCAAACGACGTGCTAAGCATGCCGATGCTGCTCTTTTTAGCACCCGCGCACGGATTTGTGCGAAAACGCGTTTTAAGCATGCACATGCATCTTTTGGTAGACGCGGATGAAGTTTTCTGCAAAACCACAAGATGTGCATGCAAATGGTGCGTTTGGCAGAACGCGCACGTGGATTTCTACCAAACGACGTGCTTAGCATGCCGATGCTGCTCTTTTTAGCACCCGCGCACGGATTTGTCGAAAACGCGTTTTAAGCATGCACATGCATCTTTTGGTAGACGCGGATGAAGTTTTCTGCAAAACCACAAGATGTGCATGCAAATGGTGCTTTTGGCAGAACGCGCACGTGGATTTCTACCAAACGACGTGCTAAGCATGCCGATGCTGCTCTTTTTAGCACCCGCGCACGCATTTGTGCGAAAACGCGTTTTAAGCATGCACATGCATCTTTTGGTAGACGCGGATGAAGTCTTCTGCAAAACCACAAGATGTGCATGCAAATGGTTCTTTTGGCAGAACGCGCACGTGGATTTCTACCAAACGACGTGCTAAGCATGCCGATGCTGCTCTTTTTAGCACCCGCGCACGGATTTGTGCGAAAACGCGTTTTAAGCATGCACATGCATCTTTTGGTAGACGCGGATGAAGTTTTCTGCAAAACCACAAGATGTGCATGCAAATGGTGCTTTTGGCAGAACGCGCACGTGGATCTCTACCAAACGACGTGCTAAGCATGCCGATGCTGCTCTTTTTAGCACCCGCGCACGGATTTGTGCGAAAACGCGTTTTAAGCATGCACATGCATCTTTTGGTAGACGCGGATGAAGTTTTCTGCAAAACCACAAATGTGCATGCAAATGGTCCTTTTGGCAGAACGCGCACGTGGATTTCTACCAAACGACGTGCTAAGCATGCCGATGCTGCTCTTTTTAGCACCCGCGCACGGATTTGTGCGAAAACGCGTTTTAAGCATGCACATGCATCTTTTGGTAGACGCGGATGAAGTTTTCTGCAAAACCACAAGATGTGCATGCAAATGGTGCTTTTGGCAGAACGCGCACGTGGACTTCTACCAAACGACGTGCTAAGCATGCCGATGCTGCTCTTTTTAGCACCCGCGCACGGATTTGTGCGAAAACGCGTTTTAAGCATGCACATGCATCTTTTGGTAGACGCGGATGAAGTTTTCTGCAAAACCACAAGATGTGCATGCAAATGGTGCTTTTGGCAGAACGCGCACGTGGATTTCTACCAAACGACGTGCTAAACATGCCGATGCTGCTCTTTTTAGCACCCGCGCACGAATTTGTGCGAAAACGCGTTTTAAGCATGCACATGCATCTTTTGGTAGACGCGGATGAAGTTTTCTGCAAAACCACAAGATGTGCATGCAAATGGTGCTTTTGGCAGAACGCGCACGTGGATTTCTACCAAACGACGTGCTAAGCATGCCGATGCTGCTCTTTTTAGCACCCGCGCACGGATTTGTGCGAAAACGCGTTTTAAGCATGCACATGCATCTTTTGGTAGACGCGGATGAAGTTTTCTGCAAAACCACAAGATGTGCATGCAAATGGTGCTTTTGGCAGAACGCGCACGTGGATTTCTACCAAACGACGTGCTAAGCATGCCGATGCTGCTCTTTTTAGCACCCGCGCACGCATTTGTGCGAAAACGCGTTTTAAGCATGCACATGCATCTTTTGGTAGATGCGGATGAAGTTTTCTGCAAAACCACAAGATGTGCATGCAAATGGTGCTTTTTGCAGAACGCGCACGTGGATTTCTACCAAACGACGTGCTAAGCATGCCGATGCTGCTCTTTTTAGCACCCGCGCGCGCATTTGTGCGAAAACGCGTTTTAAGCATGCACATGCATCTTTTGGTAGACGCGGATGAAGTTTTCTGCAAAACCACAAGATGTGCATGCAAATGGTGCTTTTTGCAGAACGCGCACGTGGATTTCTACCAAACGATGTGCTAAGCATACCGATGCTGCTCTTTTTAGCACCCGCGCGCGCATTTGTGCGAAAACGCGTTTTAAGCATGCACATGCATCTTTTGGTAGACGCGGATGAAGTTTTCTGCAAAACCACAAGATGTGCATGCAAATGGTGCTTTTTGCAGAACGCGCACGTGGATTTCTACCAAACGACGTGCTAAGCATGCCGATGCTGCTCTTTTTAGCACCCGCGCACGGATTTGTGCGAAAACGCGTTTTAAGCATGCACATGCATCTTTTGGTAGACGCGGATGAAGTTTTCTGCAAAACCACAAGATGTGCATGCAAATGGTGCTTTTGGCAGAACGCGCACGTGGACTTCTACCAAACGACGTGCTAAGCATGCCGATGCTGCTCTTTTTAGCACCCGCGCACGGATTTGTGCGAAAACGCGTTTTAAGCATGCACATGCATCTTTTGGTAGACGCGGATAAAGTTTTCTGCAAAACCACAAGATGTGCATGCAAATGGTGCTTTTGGCAGAACGCGCACGTGGATTTCTACCAAACGACGTGCTAAACATGCCGATGCTGCTCTTTTTAGCACCCGCGCACGAATTTGTGCGAAAACGCGTTTTAAGCATGCACATGCATCTTTTGGTAGACGCGGATGAAGTTTTCTGCAAAACCACAAGATGTGCATGCAAATGGTGCTTTTGGCAGAACGCGCACGTGGATTTCTACCAAACGACGTGCTAAGCATGCCGATGCTGCTCTTTTTAGCACCCGCGCACGGATTTGTGCGAAAACGCGTTTTAAGCATGCACATGCATCTTTTGGTAGACGCGGATGAAGTTTTCTGCAAAACCACAAGATGTGCATGCAAATGGTGCTTTTGGCAGAACGCGCACGTGGATTTCTACCAAACGACGTGCTAAGCATGCCGATGCTGCTCTTTTTAGCACCCGCGCACGCATTTGTGCGAAAACGCGTTTTAAGCATGCACATGCATCTTTTGGTAGATGCGGATGAAGTTTTCTGCAAAACCACAAGATGTGCATGCAAATGGTGCTTTTTGCAGAACGCGCACGTGGATTTCTACCAAACGACGTGCTAAGCATGCCGATGCTGCTCTTTTTAGCACCCGCGCGCGCATTTGTGCGAAAACGCGTTTTAAGCATGCACATGCATCTTTTGGTAGACGCGGATGAAGTTTTCTGCAAAACCACAAGATGTGCATGCAAATGGTGCTTTTTGCAGAACGCGCACGTGGATTTCTACCAAACGACGTGCTAAGCATGCCGATGCTGCTCTTTTTAGCACCCGCGCACGGATTTGTGCGAAAACGCGTTTTAAGCATGCACATGCATCTTTTGGTAGACGCGGATGAAGTTTTCTGGAAAACCACAAGATGTGCATGCAAATGGTGCGTTTGGCAGAACGCGCACGTGGATTTCTACCAAACGACGTGCTTAGCATGCCGATGCTGCTCTTTTTAGCACCCGCGCACGGATTTGTACGAAAACGCGTTTTAAGCATGCACATGCATCTTTTGGTAGACGCGGATGAAGTTTTCTGCAAAACCACAAGATGTGCATGCAAATGGTGCTTTTGGCAGAACGCGCACGTGGATTTCTACCAAACGACGTGCTAAGCATGCCGATGCTGCTCTTTTTAGCACCCGCGCACGCATTTGTGCGAAAACGCGTTTTAAGCATGCACATGCATCTTTTGGTAGACGCGGATGAAGTCTTCTGCAAAACCACAAGATGTGCATGCAAATGGTGCTTTTGGCAGAACGCGCACGTGGATTTCTACCAAACGACGTGCTAAGCATGCCGATGCTGCTCTTTTTAGCACCCGCGCACGGATTTGTGCGAAAACGCGTTTTAAGCATGCACATGCATCTTTTGGTAGACGCGGATGAAGTTTTCTGCAAAACCACAAGATGTGCATGCAAATGGTGCTTTTGGCAGAACGCGCACGTGGACTTCTACCAAACGACGTGCTAAGCATGCCGATGCTGCTCTTTTTAGCACCCGCGCACGGATTTGTGCGAAAACGCGTTTTAAGCACGCACATGCATCTTTTGGTAGACGCGGATGAAGTTTTCTGCAAAACCACAAGATGTGCATGCAAATGGTGCTTTTGGCAGAACGCGCACGTGGATTTCTACCAAACGACGTGCTAAACATGCCGATGCTGCTCTTTTTAGCACCCGCGCACGAATTTGTGCGAAAACGCGTTTTAAGGATGCACATGCATCTTTTGGTAGGCGCGGATGAAGTTTTCTGCAAAACCAAAAGATGTGCATGCAAATGGTGCTTTTGGCAGAACGCGCACGTGGATTTCTACCAAACGACGTGCTAAGCATGCCGATGCTGCTCTCTTTAGCACCCGCGCACGGATTTGTGCGAAAACGCGTTTTAAGCATGCACATGCATCTTTTGGTAGACGCGGATGAAGTTTTCTGCAAAACCACAAGATGTGCATGCAAATGGTGCTTTTGGCAGAACGCGCACGTGGATTTCTACCAAACGACGTGCTAAGCATGCCGATGCTGCTCTTTTTAGCACCCGCGCACGCATTTGTGCGAAAACGCGTTTTAAGCATGCACATGCATCTTTTGGTAGATGCGGATGAAGTTTTCTGCAAAACCACAAGATGTGCATGCAAATGGTGCTTTTTGCAGAACGCGCACGTGGATTTCTACCAAACGACGTGCTAAGCATGCCGATGCTGCTCTTTTTAGCACCCGCGCGCGCATTTGTGCGAAAACGCGTTTTAAGCATGCACATGCATCTTTTGGTAGACGCGGATGAAGTTTTCTGCAAAACCACAAGATGTGCATGCAAATGGTGCTTTTTGCAGAACGCGCACGTGGATTTCTACCAAACGACGTGCTAAGCATGCCGATGCTGCTCTTTTTAGCACCCGCGCACGGATTTGTGCGAAAACGCGTTTTAAGCATGCACATGCATCTTTTGGTAGACGCGGATGAAGTTTTCTGCAAAACCACAAGATGTGCATGCAAATGGTGCTTTTGGCAGAACGCGCACGTGGATTTCTACCAAACGACGTGCTAAGCATGCCGATGCTGCTCTTTTTAGCACCCGCGCACGGATTTGTGCGAAAACGCGTTTTAAGCATGCACATGCATCTTTTGGTAGACGCGGATGAAGTTTTCTGCAAAACCACAAGATGTGCATGCAAATGGTGCTTTTGGCAGAACGCGCACGTGGATTTCTACCAAACGACGTGCTAAGCATGCCGATGCTGCTCTTTTTAGCACCCACGCACGCATTTGTGCGAAAACGCGTTTTAAGCATGCACATGTATCTTTTGCTAGACGCGGATGAAGTTTTCTGCAAAACCACAAGATGTGCATGCAAATGGTGCTTTTGGCAGAACGCGCACGTGGATTTCTACCAAACGACGTGCTAAGCATGCCGATGCTACTCTTTTTAGCACCCGCGCACGGATTTGTGCGAAAACGCGTTTTAAGCATGCACATGCATCTTTTGGTAGACGCGGATGAAGTTTTCTGCAAAACCACAAGATGTGCATACAAATGGTGCTTTTGGCAGAACGCGCACGTGGACTTCTACCAAACGACGTGCTAAGCATGCCGATGCTGCTCTTTTTAGCACCCGCGCACGGATTTGTGCGAAAACGCGTTTTAAGCATGCACATGCATCTTTTGGTAGACGCGGATGAAGTTTTCTGCAAAACCACAAGATGTGCATGCAAATGGTGCTTTTGGCAGAACGCGCACGTGGATTTCTACCAAACGACGTGCTAAGCATGCCGATGCTGCTCCTTTTAGCACCCGCGCACGGATTTGTGCGAAAACGCGTTTTAAGCATGCACATGCATCTTTTGGTAGACGCGGATGAAGTTTTCTGCAAAACCACAAGATGTGCATGCAAATGGTGCTTTTGGCAGAACGCGCACGTGGATTTCTACCAAACGACGTGCTAAGCATGCCGATGCTGCTCTTTTTAGCACCCGCGCACGGATTTGTGCGAAAACGCGTTTTAAGCATGCACATGCATCTTTTGGTAGACGCGGATGAAGTTTTCTGCAAAACCACAAGATGTGCATGCAAATGGTGCTTTTGGCAGAACGCGCACGTGGATTTCTACCAAACGACGTGCTAAGCATGCCGATGCTGCTCTTTTTAGCACCCGCGCACGCATTTGTGCGAAAACGCGTTTTAAGCATGCACATGCATCTTTTGGTAGACGCGGATGAAGTTTTCTGCAAAACCACAAGATGTGCATGCAAATGGTGCTTTTTGCAGAACGCGCACGTGGATTTCTACCAGACGACGTGCTAAGCATGCCGATGCTGCTCTTTTTAGCACCCGCGCACGGATTTGTGCGAAAACGCGTTTTAAGCATGCACATGCATCTTTTGGTAGACGCGGATGAAGTTTTCTGCAAAACCACAAGATGTGCATGCAAATGGTGCTTTTGGCAGAACGCGCACGTGGATGTCTACCAAACGACGTGCTAAGCATGCCGATGCTGCTCTTTTTAGCACCCGCGCACGGATTTGTGCGAAAACGCGTTTTAAGCATGCACATGCATCTTTTGGTAGACGCGGATGAAGTTTTCTGCAAAACCACAAGATGTGCATGCAAATGGTGCTTTTGGCAGAACGCGCACGTGGATTTCTACCAAACGACGTGCTAAGCATGCCGATGCTGCTCTTTTTAGCACCCGCGCACGCATTTGTGCGAAAACGCGTTTTAAGCATGCACATGCATCTTTTGGTAGACGCGGATGAAGTTTTCTGAAAAACCACAAGATGTGCATGCAAATGGTGCTTTTGGCAGAACGCGCACGTGGATTTCTACCAAACGACGTGCTAAGCATGCCGATGCTGCTCTTTTTAGCACCCGGCGCACGGATTTGTGCGAAAACGCGTTTTAAGCATGCACATGCATCTTTTGGTAGACGCGGATGAAGTTTTCTGCAAAACCACAAGATGTGCATGCAAATGGTGCTTTTGGCAGAACGCGCACGTGGATTTCTACCAAACGACGTGCTAAGCATGCCGATGCTGCTCTTTTTAGCACCCGCGCACGGATTTGTGCGAAAACGCGTTTTAAGCATGCACATGCATCTTTTGGTAGACGCGGATGAAGTTTTCTGCAAAACCACAAGATGTGCATGCAAATGGTGCTTTTGGCAGAACGCGCACGTGGATTTCTACCAAACGACGTGCTAAGCATGCCGATGCTGCTCTTTTTAGCACCCGCGCACGGATTTGTGCGAAAACGCGTTTTAAGCATGCACATGCCTCTTTTGGTAGACGCGGATGAAGTTTTCTGCAAAACCACAAGATGTGCATGCAAATGGTGCTTTTGGCAGAACGCGCACGTGGATTTCTACCAAACGACGTGCTAAGCATGCCGATGCTGCTCTTTTTAGCACCCGCGCACGGATTTGTGCGAAAACGCGTTTTAAGCATGCACATGCATCTTTTGGTAGACGCGGATGAAGTTTTCTGCAAAACCACAAGATGTGCATGCAAATGGTGCTTTTGGCAGAACGCGCACGTGGATTTCTACCAAACGACGTGCTAAGCATGCCGATGCTGCTCTTTTTAGCATCCGCGCACGGATTTGTACGAAAACGCGTTTTAAGCATGCACATGCATCTTTTGGTAGACGCGGATGAAGTTTTCTGCAAAACCAGAAGATGTGCATGCAAATGGTGCTTTTGGCAGAACGCGCACGTGGATTTCTACCAAACGACGTGCTAAGCATGCCGATGCTGCTCTTTTTAGCACCCGCGCACGGATTTGTGCGAAAACGCGTTTTAAGCATGCACATGCATCTTTTGGTAGACGCGGATGAAGTTTTCTGCAAAACCACAAGATGTGCATGCAAATGGTGCTTTTGGCAGAACGCGCACGTGGATTTCTACCAGACGACGTGCTAAGCATGCCGATGCTGCTCTTTTTAGCACCCGCGCACGGATTTGTGCGAAAACGCGTTTTAAGCATGCACATGCATCTTTTGGTAGACGCGGATGAAGTTTTCTGCAAAACCACAAGATGTGCATGCAAATGGTGCTTTTGGCAGAACGCGCACGTGGATTTCTACCAAACGACGTGCTAAGCATGCCGATGCTGCTCTTTTTAGCACCCGCGCACGCATTTGTGCGAAAACGCGTTTTAAGCATGCACATGCATCTTTTGGTAGACGCGGATGAAGTTTTCTGCAAAACCACAAGATGTGCATGCAAATGGTGCTTTTTGGAGAACGCGCACGTGGATTTCTACCAGACGACGTGCTAAGCATGCCGATGCTGCTCTTTTTAGCACCCGCGCACGGATTTGTGCGAAAACGCGTTTTAAGCATGCACATGCATCTTTTGGTAGACGCGGATGAAGTTTTCTGCAAAACCACAAGATGTGCATGCAAATGGTGCTTTTGGCAGAACGCGCACGTGGATTTCTACCAAACGACGTGCTAAGCATGCCGATGCTGCTCTTTTTAGCACCCGCGCACGGATTTGTGCGAAAACGCGTTTTAAGCATGCACATGCATCTTTTGGTAGACGCGGATGAAGTTTTCTGCAAAACCACAAGATGTGCATGCAAATGGTGCTTTTGGCAGAACGCGCACGTGGATTTCTACAGACGACGTGCTAAGCATGCCGATGCTGCTCTTTTTAGCACCGCGCACGGATTTGTGCGAAAACGCGTTTAAGCATGCACATGCATCTTTTGGTAGACGCGGATGAAGTTTTCTGCAAAACCACAAGATGTGCATGCAAATGGTGCTTTTGGCAGAACGCGCACGTGGATTTCTACCAAACGACGTGCTAAGCATGCCGATGCTGCTCTTTTTAGCACCCGCGCACGCATTTGTGCGAAAACGCGTTTTAAGCATGCACATGCATCTTTTGGTAGACGCGGATGAAGTTTTCTGCAAAACCACAAGATGTGCATGCAAATGGTGCTTTTTGCAGAACGCGCACGTGGATTTCTACCAGACGACGTGCTAAGCATGCCGATGCTGCTCTTTTTAGCACCCGCGCACGGATTTGTGCGAAAACGCGTTTTTAAGCATGCACATGCATCTTTTGGTAGACGCGGATGAAGTTTTCTGCAAAACCACAAGATGTGCATGCAAATGGTGCTTTTGGCAGAACGCGCACGTGGATGTCTACCAAACGACGTGCTAAGCATGCCGATGCTGCTCTTTTTAGCACCCCGCGCACGGATTTGTGCGAAAACGCGTTTTAAGCATGCACATGCATCTTTTGGTAGACGCGGATGAAGTTTTCTGCAAAACCACAAGATGTGCATGCAAATGGTGCTTTTGGCAGAACGCGCACGTGGATTTCTACCAAACGACGTGCTAAGCATGCCGATGCTGCTCTTTTTAGCACCCGCGCACGCATTTGTGCGAAAACGCGTTTTAAGCATGCACATGCATCTTTTGGTAGACGCGGATGAAGTTTTCTGAAAAACCACAAGATGTGCATGCAAATGGTGCTTTTGGCAGAACGCGCACGTGGATTTCTACCAAACGACGTGCTAAGCATGCCGATGCTGCTCTTTTTAGCACCCGCGCACGGATTTGTGCGAAAACGCGTTTTAAGCATGCACATGCATCTTTTGGTAGACGCGGATGAAGTTTTCTGCAAAACCACAAGATGTGCATGCAAATGGTGCTTTTGGCAGAACGCGCACGTGGATTTCTACCAAACGACGTGCTAAGCATGCCGATGCTGCTCTTTTTAGCACCCGCGCACGGATTTGTGCGAAAACGCGTTTTAAGCATGCACATGCATCTTTTGGTAGAGGCGGATGAAGTTTTCTGCAAAACCACAAGATGTGCATGCAAATGGTGCTTTTGGCAGAACGCGCACGTGGATTTCTACCAAACGACGTGCTAAGCATGCCGATGCTGCTCTTTTTAGCACCCGCGCACGGATTTGTGCGAAAACGCGTTTTAAGCATGCACATGCATCTTTTGGTAGACGCGGATGAAGTTTCTGCAAAACCACAAGATGTGCATGCAAATGGTGCTTTTGGCAGAACGCGCACGTGGATTCTACCAAACGACGTGCTAAGCATGCCGATGCTGCTCTTTTTAGCACCCGCGCACGGATTTGTGCGAAAACGCGTTTTAAGCATGCACATGCATTTTTTGGTAGACGCGGATAAAGTTTTCTGCAAAACCACAAGATGTGCATGCAAATGGTGCTTTTGGCAGAACGCGCACGTGGGATTCTACCAAACGACGTGCTAAGCATGCCGATGCTGCTCTTTTTAGCATCCGCGCACGGATTTGTGCGAAAACGCGTTTTAAGCATGCACATGCATCTTTTGGTAGACGCGGATGAAGTTTTCTGCAAAACCACAAGATGTGCATGCAAATGGTGCTTTTGGCAGAACGCGCACGTGGATTTTCTACCAAACGACGTGCTAAGCATGCCGATGCTGCTCTTTTTAGCACCCGCGCACGCATTTGTGCGAAAACGCCTTTTAAGCATGCACATGCATCTTTTGGTAGACGCGGATGAAGTTTTCTGCAAAACCACAAGATGTGCATGCAAATGGTGCTTTTTGCAGAACGCGCACGTGGATTTCTACCAGACGACGTGCTAAGCATGCCGATGCTGCTCTTTTTAGCACCCGCGCACGGATTTGTGCGAAAACGCGTTTTAAGCATGCACATGCATCTTTCGGTAGACGCGGATGAAGTTTTCTGCAAAACCACAAGATGTGCATGCAAATGGTGCTTTTGGCAGAAACGCGCACGTGGATTTCTACCAAACGACGTGCTAAGCATGCCGATGCTGCCTCTTTTTAGCACCCGCGCACGGATTTGTGCGAAAACGCGTTTTAAGCATGCACATGCATCTTTTGGTAGACGCGGATGAAGTTTTCTGCAAAACCCACAAGATGTGCATGCAAATGGTGCTTTTGGCAGAACGCGCACGTGGATTTCTACCAAACGACGTGCTAAGCATGCCGATGCTGCTCTTTTTAGCACCCGCGCACGCATTTGTGCGAAAACGCGTTTTAAGCATGCACATGCATCTTTTGGTAGACGCGGATGAAGTTTTCTGAAAAACCACAAGATGTGCATGCAAATGGTGCTTTTGGCAGAACGCGCACGTGGATTTCTACCAAACGACGTGCTAAGCATGCCGATGCTGCTCTTTTTAGCACCCGCGCACGGATTTGTGCGAAAACGCGTTTTAAGCATGCACATGCATCTTTTGGTAGACGCGGATGAAGTTTTCTGCAAAACCACAAGATGTGCATGCAAATGGTGCTTTTGGCAGAACGCGCACGTGGATTTCTACCAAACGACGTGCTAAGCATGCCGATGCTGCTCTTTTTAGCACCCGCGCACGGATTTGTGCGAAAACGCGTTTTAAGCATGCACATGCATCTTTTGGTAGACGCGGATGAAGTTTTCTGCAAAACCACAAGATGTGCATGCAAATGGTGCTTTTGGCAGAACGCGCACGTGGATTTCTACCAAACGACGTGCTAAGCATGCCGATGCTGCTCTTTTTAGCACCCGCGCACGGATTTGTGCGAAAACGCGTTTTAAGCATGCACATGCATCTTTTGGTAGACGCGGATGAAGTTTTCTGCAAAACCACAAGATGTGCATGCAAATGGTGCTTTTGGCAGAACGCGCACGTGGATTTCTACCAAACGACGTGCTAAGCATGCCGATGCTACTCTTTTTAGCACCCGCGCACGGATTTGTGCGAAAACGCGTTTTAAGCATGCACATGCATCTTTTGGTAGACGCGGATGAAGTTTTCTGCAAAACCACAAGATGTGCATGCAAATGGTGCTTTTGGCAGAACGCGCACGTGGACTTCTACCAAACGACGTGCTAAGCATGCCGATGCTGCTCTTTTTAGCACCCGCGCATGGATTTGTGCGAAAACGCGTTTTAAGCATGCACATGCATCTTTTGGTAGACGCGGATGAAGTTTTCTGCAAAACCACAAGATGTGCATGCAAATGGTGCTTTTGGCAGAACGCGCACGTGGATTTCTACCAAACGACGTGCTAAGCATGCCGATGCTGCTCTTTTTAGCACCCGCGCACGGATTTGTGCGAAAACGCGTTTTAAGCATGCACATGCATCTTTTGGTAGACGCGGATAAAGTTTTCTGCAAAACCACAAGATGTGCATGCAAATGGTGCTTTTGGCAGAACGCGCACGTGGATTTCTACCAAACGACGTGCTAAGCATGCCGATGCTGCTCTTTTTAGCATCCGCGCACGGATTTGTGCGAAAACGCGTTTTAAGCATGCACATGCATCTTTTGGTAGACGCGGATGAAGTTTTCTGCAAAACCACAAGATGTGCATGCAAATGGTGCTTTTGGCAGAACGCGCACGTGGATTTCTACCAAACGACGTGCTAAGCATGCCGATGCTGCTCTTTTTAGCACCCGCGCACGCATTTGTGCGAAAACGCGTTTTAAGCATGCACATGCATCTTTTGGTAGACGCGGATGAAGTTTTCTGCAAAACCACAAGATGTGCATGCAAATGGTGCTTTTTGCAGAACGCGCACGTGGATTTCTACCAGACGACGTGCTAAGCATGCCGATGCTGCTCTTTTTAGCACCCGCGCACGGATTTGTGCGAAAACGCGTTTTAAGCATGCACATGCATCTTTTGGTAGACGCGGATGAAGTTTTCTGCAAAACCACAAGATGTGCATGCAAATGGTGCTTTTGGCAGAACGCGCACGTGGATTTCTACCAAACGACGTGCTAAGCATGCCGATGCTGCTCTTTTTAGCACCCGCGCACGGATTTGTGCGAAAACGCGTTTTAAGCATGCACATGCATCTTTTGGTAGACGCGGATGAAGTTTTCTGCAAAACCACAAGATGTGCATGCAAATGGTGCTTTTGGCAGAACGCGCACGTGGATTTCTACCAAACGACGTGCTAAGCATGCCGATGCTGCTCTTTTTAGCACCCGCGCACGCATTTGTGCGAAAACGCGTTTTAAGCATGCACATGCATCTTTTGGTAGACGCGGATGAAGTTTTCTGCAAAACCACAAGATGTGCATGCAAATGGTGCTTTTGGCAGAACGCGCACGTGGATTTCTACCAAACGACGTGCTAAGCATGCCGATGCTGCTCTTTTTAGCACCCGCGCACGCATTTGTGCGAAAACGCGTTTTAAGCATGCACATGCATCTTTTGGTAGACGCGGATGAAGTTTTCTGCAAAACCACAAGATGTGCATGCAAATGGTGCTTTTGGCAGAACGCGCACGTGGATTTCTACCAAACGACGTGCTAAGCATGCCGATGCTACTCTTTTTAGCACCCGCGCACGGATTTGTGCGAAAACGCGTTTTAAGCATGCACATGCATCTTTTGGTAGACGCGGATGAAGTTTTCTGCAAAACCACAAGATGTGCATGCAAATGGTGCTTTTGGCAGAACGCGCACGTGGACTTCTACCAAACGACGTGCTAAGCATGCCGATGCTGCTCTTTTTAGCACCCGCGCACGGATTTGTGCGAAAACGCGTTTTAAGCATGCACATGCATCTTTTGGTAGACGCGGATGAAGTTTTCTGCAAAACCACAAGATGTGCATGCAAATGGTGCTTTTGGCAGAACGCGCACGTGGATTTCTACCAAACGACGTGCTAAGCATGCCGATGCTGCTCTTTTTAGCACCCGCGCACGCATTTGTGCGAAAACGCGTTTTAAGCATGCACATGCATCTTTTGGTAGACGCGGATGAAGTTTTCTGCAAAACCACAAGATGTGCATGCAAATGGTGCTTTTTGCAGAACGCGCACGTGGATTTCTACCAGACGACGTGCTAAGCATGCCGATGCTGCTCTTTTTAGCACCCGCGCACGGATTTGTGCGAAAACGCGTTTTAAGCATGCACATGCATCTTTTGGTAGACGCGGATGAAGTTTTCTGAAAAACCACAAGATGTGCATGCAAATGGTGCTTTTGGCAGAACGCGCACGTGGATTTCTACCAAACGACGTGCTAAGCATGCCGATGCTGCTCTTTTTAGCACCCGCGCACGGATTTGTGCGAAAACGCGTTTTAAGCATGCACATGCATCTTTTGGTAGACGCGGATGAAGTTTTCTGCAAAACCACAAGATGTGCATGCAAATGGTGCTTTTGGCAGAACGCGCACGTGGATTTCTACCAAACGACGTGCTAAGCATGCCGATGCTGCTCTTTTTAGCACCCGCGCACGCATTTGTGCGAAAACGCGTTTTAAGCATGCACATGCATCTTTTGGTAGACGCGGATGAAGTTTTCTGAAAAACCACAAGATGTGCATGCATATGGTGCTTTTGGCAGAACGCGCACGTGGATTTCTACCAAACGACGTGCTAAGCATGCCGATGCTGCTCTTTTTAGCACCCGCGCACGGATTTGTGCGAAAACGCGTTTTAAGCATGCACATGCATCTTTTGGTAGACGCGGATGAAGTTTTCTGCAAAACCACAAGATGTGCATGCAAATGGTGCTTTTGGCAGAACGCGCACGTGGATTTCTACTAAACGACGTGCTAAGCATGCCGATGCTGCTCTTTTTAGCACCCGCGCACGCATTTGTGCGAAAACGCGTTTTAAGCATGCACATGCATCTTTTGGTAGATGCGGATGAAGTTTTCTGCAAAACCACAAGATGTGCATGCAAATGGTGCTTTTTGCAGAACGCGCACGTGGATTTCTACCAAACGACGTGCTAAGCATGCCGATGCTGCTCTTTTTAGCACCCGCGCGCGCATTTGTGCGAAAACGCGTTTTAAGCATGCACATGCATCTTTTGGTAGACGCGGATGAAGTTTTCTGCAAAACCACAAGATGTGCATGCAAATGGTGCTTTTTGCAGAACGCACACGTGGATTTCTACCAAACGACGTGCTAAGCATGCCGATGCTGCTCTTTTTAGCACCCGCGCACGGATTTGTGCGAAAACGCGTTTTAAGCATGCACATGCATCTTTTGGTAGACGCGGATGAAGTTTTCTGCAAAACCACAAGATGTGCATGCAAATGGTGCTTTTGGCAGAACGCGGACGTGGATTTCTACCAAACGACGTGCTAAGCATGCCGATGCTGCTCTTTTTAGCACCCGCGCACGGATTTGTGCGAAAACGCGTTTTAAGCATGCACATGCATCTTTTGGTAGACGCGGATGAAGTTTTCTGCAAAACCACAAGATGTGCATGCAAATGGTGCTTTTGGCAGAACGCGCACGTGGATTTCTACCAAACGACGTGCTAAGCATGCCGATGCTGCTCTTTTTAGCACCCGCGCACGCATTTGTGCGAAAACGCGTTTTAAGCATGCACATGCATCTTTTGGTAGACGCGGATGAAGTTTTCTGAAAAACCACAAGATGTGCATGCAAATGGTGCTTTTGGCAGAACGCGCACGTGGATTTCTACCAAACGACGTGCTAAGCATGCCGATGCTGCTCTTTTTAGCACCCGCGCACGGATTTGTGCGAAAACGCGTTTTAAGCATGCACATGCATCTTTTGGTAGACGCGGATGAAGTTTTCTGCAAAACCACAAGATGTGCATGCAAATGGTGCTTTTGGCAGAACGCGCACGTGGACTTCTACCAAACGACGTGCTAAGCATGCCGATGCTGCTCTTTTTAGCACCCGCGCACGGATTTGTGCGAAAACGCGTTTTAAGCATGCACATGCATCTTTTGGTAGACGCGCATGAAGTTTTCTGCAAAACCACAAGATGTGCATGCAAATGGTGCTTTTGGCAGAACGCGCACGTGGATTTCTACCAAACGACGTGCTAAGCATGCCGATGCTGCTCTTTTTAGCACCCGCGCACGGATTTGTGCGAAAACGCGTTTTAAGCATGCACATGCATCTTTTGGTAGACGCGGATGAAGTTTTCTGCAAAACCACAAGATGTGCATGCAAATGGTGCTTTTGGCAGAACGCGCACGTGGATTTCTACCAAACGACGTGCTAAGCATGCCGATGCTGCTCTTTTTAGCACCCGCGCACGCATTTGTGCGAAAACGCGTTTTAAGCATGCACATGCATCTTTTGGTAGACGCGGATGAAGTTTTCTGCAAAACCACAAGATGTGCATGCAAATGGTGCTTTTTGCAGAACGCGCACGTGGATTTCTACCAGACGACGTGCTAAGCATGCCGATGTTGCTCTTTTTAGCACCCGCGCACGGATTTGTGCGAAAACGCGTTTTAAGCATGCACATGCATCTTTTGATAGACGCGGATGAAGTTTTCTGCAAAACCACAAGATGTGCATGCAAATGGTGCTTTTGGCAGAACGCGCACGTGGATTTCTACCAAACGACGTGCTAAGCATGCCGATGCTGCTCTTTTTAGCACCCGCGCACGGATTTGTGCGAAAACGCGTTTTAAGCATGCACATGCATCTTTTGGTAGACGCGGATGAAGTTTTCTGCAAAACCACAAGATGTGCATGCAAATGGTGCTTTTGGCAGAATGCGCACGTGGATTTCTACCAAACGACGTGCTAAGCATGCCGATGCTGCTCTTTTTAGCACCCGCGCACGCATTTGTGCGAAAACGCGTTTTAAGCATGCACATGCATCTTTTGGTAGACGCGGATGAAGTTTTCTGAAAAACCACAATATGTGCATGCAAATGGTGCTTTTGGCAGAACGCGCACGTGGATTTCTACCAAACGACGTGCTAAGCATGCCGATGCTGCTCTTTTTAGCACCCGCGCACGGATTTGTGCGAAAACGCGTTTTAAGCATGCACATGCATCTTTTGGTAGACGCGGATGAAGTTTTCTGCAAAACCACAAGATGTGCATGCAAATGGTGCTTTTGGCAGAACGCGCACGTGGATTTCTACCAAACGACGTGCTAAGCATGCCGATGCTGCTCTTTTTAGCACCCGCGCACGGATTTGTGCGAAAACGCGTTTTAAGCATGCACATGCATCTTTTGGTAGACGCGGATGAAGTTTTCTGCAAAACCACAAGATGTGCATGCAAATGGTGCTTTTGGCAGAACGCGCACGTGGATTTCTACCAAACGACGTGCTAAGCATGCCGATGCTGCTCTTTTTAGCACCCGCGCACGGATTTGTGCGAAAACGCGTTTTAAGCATGCACATGCATCTTTTGGTAGACGCGGATGAAGTTTTCTGCAAAACCACAAGATGTGCATGCAAATGGTGCTTTTGGCAGAACGCGCACGTGGATTTCTACCAAACGACGTGCTGCTCTTTTTAGCACCCGCGCACGGATTTGTGCGAAAACGCGTTTTAAGCATGCACATGCATCTTTTGGTAGGCGCGGATGAAGTTTTCTGCAAAACCACAAGATGTGCATGCAAATGGTGCTTTTTGCAGAACGCGCACGTGTATTTCTACCAAACGACGTGCTAAGCATGCCGATGCTGCTCTGTTTAGCACCCGCGCACGGATTTGTGCGAAAACGCGTTTTAAGCATGCACATGCATCTTTTGGTAGATGCGGATGAAGTTTTCTGCAAAAGCACAAGATGTGCATGCAAATGGTGCTTTTGGCAGAACGCGCACGTGGATTTCTACCAAACGACGTGCTAAGCATGCCGATGCTGCTCTTTTTAGCACCCGCGCACGGATTTGTGCGAAAACGCGTTTTAAGCATGCACATGCATCTTTTGTTAGACGCGGATGAAGTTTTCTGCAAAACCACAAGATGTGCATGCAAATGGTGCTTTTGGCAGAACGCGCACGTGGATTTCTACCAAACGACGTGCTAAGCATGCCGATGCTGCTCTTTTTAGCTCCCGCGCACGGATTTGTGCGAAAACGCGTTTTAAGCATGCACATGCATCTTTTGGTAGACGCGGATGAAGTTTTCTGCAAAACCACAAGATGTGCATGCAAATGGTGCTTTTGGCAGAACGCGCACGTGAATTTATACCAAACGACGTGCTAAGCATGCCGATGCTGCTCTTTTTAGCACCCGCGCACGAAGTTGTGCGAAAACGCGTTTTAAGCATGCACATGCATCTTTTGGTAGACGCGGATGAAGTTTTCTGCAAAACCACAAGATGTGCATGCAAATGGTGCTTTTGGCAGAACGCGCACGTGGATTTCTACCAAACGACGTGCTAAGCATGCCGATGCTGCTCTTTTTAGCACCCGCGCACGCATTTGTGCGAAAACGCGTTTTAAGCATGCACATGCATCTTTTGGTAGACGCGGATGAAGTTTTCTGCAAAACCACAAGATGTGCATGCAAATGGTGCTTTTGGCAGAACGCGCACGTGGATTTCTACCAAACGACGTGCTAAGCATGCCGATGCTGCTCTTTTTAGCACCCGCGCACGGATTTGTGCGAAAACGCGTTTTAAGCATGCACATGCATCTTTTGGTAGACGCGGATGAAGTTTTCTGCAAAACCACAAGATGTGCATGCAAATGGTGCTTTTGGCAGAACGCGCACGTGGATTTCTACCAAACGACGTGCTAAGCATGCCGATGCTGCTCTTTTTAGCACCCGCGCACGCATTTGTGCGAAAACGCGTTTTAAGCATGCACATGCATCTTTTGGTAGACGCGGATGAAGTTTTCTGCAAAACCACAAGATGTGCATGCAAATGGTGCTTTTGGCAGAACGCGCTCGTGGATTTCTACCAAACGACGTGCTAAGCATGCCGATGCTGCTCTTTTTAGCACCCGCGCACGGATTTGTGCGAAAACGCGTTTTAAGCATGCACATGCATATTTTGGTAGACGCGGATGAAGTTTTCTGCAAAACCACAAGATGTGCATGCAAATGGTGCTTTTGGCAGAACGCGCACGTGGATTTCTACCAAACGACGTGCTAAGCATGCCGATGCTGCTCTTTTTAGCACCCGCGCACGGATTTGTGCGAAACCGCGTTTTAAGCATGCACATGCATCTTTTGGTAGACGCGGATGAAGTTTTCTGCAAAACCACAAGATGTGCATGCAAATGGTGCTTTTTGCAGAACGCGCACGTGGATTTCTACCAAACGACGCGCTAAGCATGCCGATGCTACTCTTTTTAGCACCCGCGCGCGCATTTGTGCGAAAACGCGTTTTAAGTATGCACATGCATCTTTTGGTAGACGCGGATGAAGTTTTCTGCAAAACCACAACATGTGCATGCAAATGGTGCTTTTTGCAGAACGCGCACGTGGATTTCTACCAAACGACGTGCTAAGCATGCCGATGCTGCTCTTTTTAGCACCCGCGCACGGATTTGTGCGAAAACGCGTTTTAAGCATGCACATGCATCTTTTGGTAGACGCGGATGAAGTTTTCTGCAAAACCACAAGATGTGCATGCAAATGGTGCTTTTGGCAGAACGCGCACGTGGATTTCTTCCAAACGACGTGCTAAGCATGCCGATGCTGCTCTTTTTAGCACCCGCGCACGGATTTGTGCGAAAACGCGTTTTAAGCATGCACATGCATCTTTTGGTAGACGCGGATGAAGTTTTCTGCAAAACCACAAGATGGGCATGCAAATGGTGCTTTTGGCAGAACGCGCACGTGGATTTCTACCAAACGACGTGCTAAGCATGCCGATGCTGCTCCTTTTAGCACCCGCGCGCGCATTTGTGCGAAAACGCGTTTTAAGCATGCACATGCATCTTTTGGTAGACGCGGATGAAGTTTTCTGCAAAACCACAAGATGTGCATGCAAATGGTGCTTTTGGCAGAACGCGCACGTGGATTTCTACCAAACGACGTGCTAAGCATGCCGATGCTGCTCTTTTTAGCACCCGCGCACGCATTTGTGCGAAAACGCGTTTTAAGCATGCACATGCATCTTTTGGTAGATGCGGATGAAGTTTTCTGCAAAACCACAAGATGTGCATGCAAATGGTGCTTTTTGCAGAACGCGCACGTGGATTTCTACCAAACGACGTGCTAAGCATGCCGATGCTGCTCTTTTTAGCACCCACGCGCGCATTTGTGCGAAAACGCGTTTTAAGCATGCACATGCATCTTTTGGTAGACGCGGATGAAGTTTTCTGCAAAACCACAAGATGTGCATGCAAATGGTGCTTTTTGCAGAACGCGCACGTGGATTTCTACCAAACGACGTGCTAAGCATGCCGATGCTGCTCTTTTTAGCACCCGCGCAAGCATTTGTGCGAAAACGCGTTTTAAGCATGCACATGCATCTTTTGGTAGACGCGGATGAAGTTTTCTGCAAAACCACAAGATGTGCATGCAAATGGTGCTTTTGGCAGAACGCGCACGTGGATTTCTACCAAACGACGAGCTAAGCATGCCGATGCTGCTCTTTTTAGCACCCGCGCACGGATTTGTGCGAAAACGCGTTTTAAGCATGCACATGCATCTTTTGGTAGACGCGGATGAAGTTTTCTGAGAAACCACAATATGTGCATGCAAATGGTGCTTTTGGCAGAACGCGCACGTGGATTTCTACCAAACGACGTGCTAAGCATGCCGATGCTGCTCTTTCTAGCACCCGCGCACGCATTTATGCGAAAACGCGTTTTAAGCATGCACATGCATCTTTTGGTAGACGCGGATGAGATTTTCTGAAAAACCACAAGATGTGCATGCAAATGGTGCTTTTGGCAGAACGCGCACGTGGATTTCTACCAAACGACGTGCTAAGCATGCCGATGCTGCTCTTTTTAGCACCCGCGCACGGATTTGTGCGAAAACGCGTTTTAAGCATGCACATGCATCTTTTGGTAGACGCGGATGAAGTTTTCTGCAAAACCACAAGATGTGCATGCAAATGGTGCTTTTGGCAGAACGCGCACGTGGATTTCTACCAAACGACGTGCTAAGCATGCCGATGCTGCTCTTTTTAGCACCCGCGCACGGATTTGTGCGAAAACGCGTTTTAAGCATGCACATGCATCTTTTGGTAGACGCGGATGAAGTTTTCTGCAAAACCACAAGATGTGCATGGAAATGGTGCTTTTGGCAGAACGCGCACGTGGATTTCTACCAAACCACGTGCTAAGCATGCCGATGCTGCTCTTTTTAGCACCAGCGCACGGATTTGTGCGAAAACGCGTTTTAAGCATGCACATGCATCTTTTGGTAGACGCGGATGAAGTTTTCTGCAAAACCACAAGATGTGCATGCAAATGGTGCTTTTTGCAGAACGCGCACGTGGATTTCTACCAAACGACGTGCTAAGCATGCCGATGCTGCTCTTTTTAGCACCCGCGCGCGCATTTGTGCGAAAACGCGTTTTAAGCATGCACATGCATCTTTTGGTAGACGCGGATGAAGTTTTCTGCAAAACCACAAGATGTGCAAGCAAATGGTGCTTTTTGCAGAACGCGCACGTGGATTTCTACCAAACGACGTGCTAAGCATGCCGATGCTGCTCTTTTTAGCACCCGCGCACGCATTTGTGCGAAAACGCGTTTTAAGCATGCACATGCATCTTTTGGTAGACGCGGATGAAGTTTTCTGCAAAACCACAAGATGTGCATGCAAATGGTGCTTTTGGCAGAACGCGCACGTGGATTTCTACCAAACGACGAGCTAAGCATGCCGATGCTGCTCTTTTTAGCACCCGCGCACGGATTTGTGCGAAAACGCGTTTTAAGCATGCACATGCATCTTTTGGTAGACGCGGATGAAGTTTTCTGCAAAACCACAATATGTGCATGCAAATGGTGCTTTTGGCAGAACGCGCACGTGGATTTCTACCAAACGACGTGCTAAGCATGCCGATGCTGCTCTTTTTAGCACCCGCGCACGCATTTATGCGAAAACGCGTTTTAAGCATGCACATGCATCTTTTGGTAGACGCGGATGAAGTTTTCTGAAAAACCACAAGATGTGCATGCAAATGGTGCTTTTGGCAGAACGCGCACGTGGATTTCTACCAAACGACGTGCTAAGCATGCCGATGCTGCTCTTTTTAGCACCCGCGCACGGATTTGTGCGAAAACGCGTTTTAAGCATGCACATGCATCTTTTGGTAGACGCGGATGAAGTTTTCTGCAAAACCACAAGATGTGCATGCAAATGGTGCTTTTGGCAGAACGCGCACGTGGATTTCTACCAAACGACGTGCTAAGCATGCCGATGCTGCTCTTTTTAGCACCCGCGCACGGATTTGTGCGAAAACGCGTTTTAAGCATGCACATGCATCTTTTGGTAGACGCGGATGAAGTTTTCTGCAAAACCACAAGATGTGCATGCAAATGGTGCTTTTGGCAGAACGCGCATGTGGATTTCTACCAAACCACGTGCTAAGCATGCCGATGCTGCTCTTTTTAGCACCAGCGCACGGATTTGTGCGAAAACGCGTTTTAAGCATGCACATGCATCTTTTGGTAGACGCGGATGAAGTTTTCTGCAAAACCACAAGATGTGCATGCAAATGGTGCTTTTGGCAGAACGCGCACGTGGATTTCTACCAAACGACGTGCTGCTCTTTTTAGCACCCGCGCACGGATTTGTGCGAAAACGCGTTTTAAGCATGCACATGCATCTTTTGGTAGGCGCGGATGAAGTTTTCTGCAAAACCACAAGATGTGCATGCAAATGGTGCTTTTTGCAGAACGCGCACGTGGATTTCTACCAAACGACGTGCTAAGCATGCCGATGCTGCTCTTTTTAGCACCCGCGCACGGATTTGTGCGAAAACGCGTTTTAAGCATGCACATGCATCTTTTGGTAGACGCGGATGAAGTTTTCTGCAAAAGCACAAGATGTGCATGCAAATGGTGCTTTTGGCAGAACGCGCACGTGGATTTCTACCAAACGACGTGCTAAGCATGCCGATGCTGCTCCTTTTAGCACCCGCGCGCGCATTTGTGCGAAAACGCGTTTTAAGCATACACATGCATCTTTTGGTAGACGCGGATGAAGTTTTCTGCAAAACCACAAGATGTGCATGCAAATGGTGCTTTTGGCAGAACGCGCACGTGGATTTCTACCAAACGACGTGCTAAGCATGCCGATGCTGCTCTTTTTAGCACCCGCGCACGCATTTGTGCGAAAACGCGTTTTAAGCATGCACATGCATCTTTTGGTAGATGCGGATGAAGTTTTCTGCAAAACCACAAGATGTGCATGCAAATGGTGCTTTTTGCAGAACGCGCACGTGGATTTCTACCAAACGACGTGCTAAGCATGCCGATGCTGCTCTTGTTAGCACCCGCGCGCGCATTTGTGCGAAAACGCGTTTTAAGCATGCACATGCATCTTTTGGTAGACGCGGATGAAGTTTTCTGCAAAACCACAAGATGTGCATGCAAATGGTGCTTTTTGCAGAACGCGCACGTGGATTTCTACCAAACGACGTGCTAAGCATGCCGATGCTGCTCTTTTTAGCACCCGCGCACGCATTTGTGCGAAAACGCGTTTTAAGCATGCACATGCATCTTTTGGTAGACGCGGATGAAGTTTTCTGCAAAACCACAATATGTGCATGCAAATGGTGCTTTTGGCAGAACGCGCACGTGGATTTCTACCAAACGACGTGCTAAGCATGCCGATGCTGCTCTTTTTAGCACCCGCGCACGCATTTATGCGAAAACGCGTTTTAAGCATGCACATGCATCTTTTGGTAGACGCGGATGAAGTTTTCTGAAAAACCACAAGATGTGCATGCAAATGGTGCTTTTGGCAGAACGCGCACGTGGATTTCTACCAAACGACGTGCTAAGCATGCCGATGCTGCTCTTTTTAGCACCCGCGCACGGATTTGTGCGAAAACGCGTTTTAAGCATGCACATGCATCTTTTGGTAGACGCGGATGAAGTTTTCTGCAAAACCACAAGATGTGCATGCAAATGGTGCTTTTGGCAGAACGCGCACGTGGATTTCTACCAAACGACGTGCTAAGCATGCCGATGCTGCTCTTTTTAGCACCCGCGCACCGATTTGTGCGAAAACGCGTTTTAAGCATGCACATGCATCTTTTGGTAGACGCGGATGAAGTTTTCTGCAAAACCACAAGATGTGCATGCAAATGGTGCTTTTGGCAGAACGCGCACGTGGATTTCTACCAAACCACGTGCTAAGCATGCCGATGCTGCTCTTTTTAGCACCAGCGCACGGATTTGTGCGAAAACGCGTTTTAAGCATGCACATGCATCTTTTGGTAGACGCGGATGAAGTTTTCTGCAAAACCACAAGATGTGCATGCAAATGGTGCTTTTTGCAGAACGCGCACGTGGATTTCTACCAAACGACGTGCTAAGCATGCCGATGCTGCTCTTTTTAGCACCCGCGCGCGCATTTGTGCGAAAACGCGTTTTAAGCATGCACATGCATCTTTTGGTAGACGCGGATGAAGTTTTCTGCAAAACCACAAGATGTGCAAGCAAATGGTGCTTTTTGCAGAACGCGCACGTGGATTTCTACCAAACGACGTGCTAAGCATGCCGATGCTGCTCTTTTTAGCACCCGCGCACGCATTTGTGCGAAAACGCGTTTTAAGCATGCACATGCATCTTTTGGTAGACGCGGATGAAGTTTTCTGCAAAACCACAAGATGCGCATGCAAATGGTGCTTTTGGCAGAACGCGCACGTGGATTTCTACCAAACGACGAGCTAAGCATGCCGATGCTGCTCTTTTTAGCACCCGCGCACGGATTTGTGCGAAAACGCGTTTTAAGCATGCACATGCATCTTTTGGTAGACGCGGATGAAGTTTTCTGCAAAACCACAATATGTGCATGCAAATGGTGCTTTTGGCAGAACGCGCACGTGGATTTCTACCAAACGACGTGCTAAGCATGCCGATGCTGCTCTTTTTAGCACCCGCGCACGCATTTATGCGAAAACGCGTTTTAAGCATGCACATGCATCTTTTGGTAGACGCGGATGAAGTTTTCTGAAAAACCACAAGATGTGCATGCAAATGGTGCTTTTGGCAGAACGCGCACGTGGATTTCTACCAAACGACGTGCTAAGCATGCCGATGCTGCTCTTTTTAGCACCCGCGCACGGATTTGTGCGAAAACGCGTTTTAAGCATGCACATGCATCTTTTGGTAGACGCGGATGAAGTTTTCTGCAAAACCACAAGATGTGCATGCAAATGGTGCTTTTTGCAGAACGCGCACGTGGATTTCTACCAAACGACGTGCTAAGCATGCCGATGCTGCTCTTTTTAGCACCCGCGCACGGATTTGTGCGAAAACGCGTTTTAAGCATGCACATGCATCTTTTGGTAGACGCGGATGAAGTTTTCTGCAAAAGCACAAGATGTGCATGCAAATGGTGCTTTTGGCAGAACGCGCACGTGGATTTCTACCAAACGACGTGCTAAGCATGCCGATGCTGCTCCTTTTAGCACCCGCGCGCGCATTTGTGCGAAAACGCGTTTTAAGCATGCACATGCATCTTTTGGTAGACGCGGATGAAGTTTTCTGCAAAACCACAAGATGTGCATGCAAATGGTGCTTTTGGCAGAACGCGCACGTGGATTTCTACCAAACGACGTGCTAAGCATGCCGATGCTGCTCTTTTTAGCACCCGCGCACGCATTTGTGCGAAAACGCGTTTTAAGCATGCACATGCATCTTTTGGTAGACGCGGATGAAGTTTTCTGCAAAACCACAAGATGTGCAAGCAAATGGTGCTTTTTGCAGAACGCGCACGTGGATTTCTACCAAACGACGTGCTAAGCATGCCGATGCTGCTCTTTTTAGCACCCGCGCACGCATTTGTGCGAAAACGCGTTTTAAGCATGCACATGCATCTTTTGGTAGACGCGGATGAAGTTTTCTGCAAAACCACAAGATGTGCATGCAAATGGTGCTTTTGGCAGAACGCGCACGTGGATTTCTACCAAACGACGAGCTAAGCATGCCGATGCTGCTCTTTTTAGCACCCGCGCACGGATTTGTGCGAAAACGCGTTTTAAGCATGCACATGCATCTTTTGGTAGACGCGGATGAAGTTTTCTGCAAAACCACAATATGTGCATGCAAATGGTGCTTTTGGCAGAACGCGCACGTGGATTTCTACCAAACGACGTGCTAAGCATGCCGATGCTGCTCTTTTTAGCACCCGCGCACGCATTTATGCGAAAACGCGTTTTAAGCATGCACATGCATCTTTTGGTAGACGCGGATGAAGTTTTCTGAAAAACCACAAGATGTGCATGCAAATGGTGCTTTTGGCAGAACGCGCACGTGGATTTCTACCAAACGACGTGCTAAGCATGCCGATGCTGCTCTTTTTAGCACCCGCGCACGGATTTGTGCGAAAACGCGTTTTAAGCATGCACATGCATCTTTTGGTAGACGCGGATGAAGTTTTCTGCAAAACCACAAGATGTGCATGCAAATGGTGCTTTTGGCAGAACGCGCACGTGGATTTCTACCAAACGACGTGCTAAGCATGCCGATGCTGCTCTTTTTAGCACCCGCGCACGGATTTGTGCGAAAACGCGTTTTAAGCATGCACATGCATCTTTTGGTAGACGCGGATGAAGTTTTCTGCAAAACCACAAGATGTGCATGCAAATGGTGCTTTTGGCAGAACGCGCATGTGGATTTCTACCAAACCACGTGCTAAGCATGCCGATGCTGCTCTTTTTAGCACCAGCGCACGGATTTGTGCGAAAACGCGTTTTAAGCATGCACATGCATCTTTTGGTAGACGCGGATGAAGTTTTCTGCAAAACCACAAGATGTGCATGCAAATGGTGCTTTTGGCAGAACGCGCACGTGGATTTCTACCAAACGACGTGCTGCTCTTTTTAGCACCCGCGCACGGATTTGTGCGAAAACGCGTTTTAAGCATGCACATGCATCTTTTGGTAGGCGCGGATGAAGTTTTCTGCAAAACCACAAGATGTGCATGCAAATGGTGCTTTTTGCAGAACGCGCACGTGGATTTCTACCAAACGACGTGCTAAGCATGCCGATGCTGCTCTTTTTAGCACCCGCGCACGGATTTGTGCGAAAACGCGTTTTAAGCATGCACATGCATCTTTTGGTAGACGCGGATGAAGTTTTCTGCAAAAGCACAAGATGTGCATGCAAATGGTGCTTTTGGCAGAACGCGCACGTGGATTTCTACCAAACGACGTGCTAAGCATGCCGATGCTGCTCCTTTTAGCACCCGCGCGCGCATTTGTGCGAAAACGCGTTTTAAGCATACACATGCATCTTTTGGTAGACGCGGATGAAGTTTTCTGCAAAACCACAAGATGTGCATGCAAATGGTGCTTTTGGCAGAACGCGCACGTGGATTTCTACCAAACGACGTGCTAAGCATGCCGATGCTGCTCTTTTTAGCACCCGCGCACGCATTTGTGCGAAAACGCGTTTTAAGCATGCACATGCATCTTTTGGTAGATGCGGATGAAGTTTTCTGCAAAACCACAAGATGTGCATGCAAATGGTGCTTTTTGCAGAACGCGCACGTGGATTTCTACCAAACGACGTGCTAAGCATGCCGATGCTTCTCTTGTTAGCACCCGCGCGCGCATTTGTGCGAAAACGCGTTTTAAGCATGCACATGCATCTTTTGGTAGACGCGGATGAAGTTTTCTGCAAAACCACAAGATGTGCATGCAAATGGTGCTTTTTGCAGAACGCGCACGTGGATTTCTACCAAACGACGTGCTAAGCATGCCGATGCTGCTCTTTTTAGCACCCGCGCACGCATTTGTGCGAAAACGCGTTTTAAGCATGCACATGCATCTTTTGGTAGACGCGGATGAAGTTTTCTGCAAAACCACAATATGTGCATGCAAATGGTGCTTTTGGCAGAACGCGCACGTGGATTTCTACCAAACGACGTGCTAAGCATGCCGATGCTGCTCTTTTTAGCACCCGCGCACGCATTTATGCGAAAACGCGTTTTAAGCATGCACATGCATCTTTTGGTAGACGCGGATGAAGTTTTCTGAAAAACCACAAGATGTGCATGCAAATGGTGCTTTTGGCAGAACGCGCACGTGGATTTCTACCAAACGACGTGCTAAGCATGCCGATGCTGCTCTTTTTAGCACCCGCGCACGGATTTGTGCGAAAACGCGTTTTAAGCATGCACATGCATCTTTTGGTAGACGCGGATGAAGTTTTCTGCAAAACCACAAGATGTGCATGCAAATGGTGCTTTTGGCAGAACGCGCACGTGGATTTCTACCAAACGACGTGCTAAGCATGCCGATGCTGCTCTTTTTAGCACCCGCGCACCGATTTGTGCGAAAACGCGTTTTAAGCATGCACATGCATCTTTTGGTAGACGCGGATGAAGTTTTCTGCAAAACCACAAGATGTGCATGCAAATGGTGCTTTTGGCAGAACGCGCACGTGGATTTCTACCAAACCACGTGCTAAGCATGCCGATGCTGCTCTTTTTAGCACCAGCGCACGGATTTGTGCGAAAACGCGTTTTAAGCATGCACATGCATCTTTTGGTAGACGCGGATGAAGTTTTCTGCAAAACCACAAGATGTGCATGCAAATGGTGCTTTTTGCAGAACGCGCACGTGGATTTCTACCAAACGACGTGCTAAGCATGCCGATGCTGCTCTTTTTAGCACCCGCGCGCGCATTTGTGCGAAAACGCGTTTTAAGCATGCACATGCATCTTTTGGTAGACGCGGATGAAGTTTTCTGCAAAACCACAAGATGTGCAAGCAAATGGTGCTTTTTGCAGAACGCGCACGTGGATTTCTACCAAACGACGTGCTAAGCATGCCGATGCTGCTCTTTTTAGCACCCGCGCACGCATTTGTGCGAAAACGCGTTTTAAGCATGCACATGCATCTTTTGGTAGACGCGGATGAAGTTTTCTGCAAAACCACAAGATGCGCATGCAAATGGTGCTTTTGGCAGAACGCGCACGTGGATTTCTACCAAACGACGAGCTAAGCATGCCGATGCTGCTCTTTTTAGCACCCGCGCACGGATTTGTGCGAAAACGCGTTTTAAGCATGCACATGCATCTTTTGGTAGACGCGGATGAAGTTTTCTGCAAAACCACAATATGTGCATGCAAATGGTGCTTTTGGCAGAACGCGCACGTGGATTTCTACCAAACGACGTGCTAAGCATGCCGATGCTGCTCTTTTTAGCACCCGCGCACGCATTTATGCGAAAACGCGTTTTAAGCATGCACATGCATCTTTTGGTAGACGCGGATGAAGTTTTCTGAAAAACCACAAGATGTGCATGCAAATGGTGCTTTTGGCAGAACGCGCACGTGGATTTCTACCAAACGACGTGCTAAGCATGCCGATGCTGCTCTTTTTAGCACCCGCGCACGGATTTGTGCGAAAACGCGTTTTAAGCATGCACATGCATCTTTTGGTAGACGCGGATGAAGTTTTCTGCAAAACCACAAGATGTGCATGCAAATGGTGCTTTTTGCAGAACGCGCACGTGGATTTCTACCAAACGACGTGCTAAGCATGCCGATGCTGCTCTTTTTAGCACCCGCGCACGGATTTGTGCGAAAACGCGTTTTAAGCATGCACATGCATCTTTTGGTAGACGCGGATGAAGTTTTCTGCAAAAGCACAAGATGTGCATGCAAATGGTGCTTTTGGCAGAACGCGCACGTGGATTTCTACCAAACGACGTGCTAAGCATGCCGATGCTGCTCCTTTTAGCACCCGCGCGCGCATTTGTGCGAAAACGCGTTTTAAGCATGCACATGCATCTTTTGGTAGACGCGGATGAAGTTTTCTGCAAAACCACAAGATGTGCATGCAAATGGTGCTTTTGGCAGAACGCGCACGTGGATTTCTACCAAACGACGTGCTAAGCATGCCGATGCTGCTCTTTTTAGCACCCGCGCACGCATTTGTGCGAAAACGCGTTTTAAGCATGCACATGCATCTTTTGGTAGACGCGGATGAAGTTTTCTGCAAAACCACAAGATGTGCAAGCAAATGGTGCTTTTTGCAGAACGCGCACGTGGATTTCTACCAAACGACGTGCTAAGCATGCCGATGCTGCTCTTTTTAGCACCCGCGCACGCATTTGTGCGAAAACGCGTTTTAAGCATGCACATGCATCTTTTGGTAGACGCGGATGAAGTTTTCTGCAAAACCACAAGATGTGCATGCAAATGGTGCTTTTGGCAGAACGCGCACGTGGATTTCTACCAAACGACGAGCTAAGCATGCCGATGCTGCTCTTTTTAGCACCCGCGCACGGATTTGTGCGAAAACGCGTTTTAAGCATGCACATGCATCTTTTGGTAGACGCGGATGAAGTTTTCTGCAAAACCACAATATGTGCATGCAAATGGTGCTTTTGGCAGAACGCGCACGTGGATTTCTACCAAACGACGTGCTAAGCATGCCGATGCTGCTCTTTTTAGCACCCGCGCACGCATTTATGCGAAAACGCGTTTTAAGCATGCACATGCATCTTTTGGTAGACGCGGATGAAGTTTTCTGAAAAACCACAAGATGTGCATGCAAATGGTGCTTTTGGCAGAACGCGCACGTGGATTTCTACCAAACGACGTGCTAAGCATGCCGATGCTGCTCTTTTTAGCACCCGCGCACGGATTTGTGCGAAAACGCGTTTTAAGCATGCACATGCATCTTTTGGTAGACGCGGATGAAGTTTTCTGCAAAACCACAAGATGTGCATGCAAATGGTGCTTTTGGCAGAACGCGCACGTGGATTTCTACCAAACGACGTGCTAAGCATGCCGATGCTGCTCTTTTTAGCACCCGCGCACGGATTTGTGCGAAAACGCGTTTTAAGCATGCACATGCATCTTTTGGTAGACGCGGATGAAGTTTTCTGCAAAACCACAAGATGTGCATGCAAATGGTGCTTTTGGCAGAACGCGCATGTGGATTTCTACCAAACCACGTGCTAAGCATGCCGATGCTGCTCTTTTTAGCACCAGCGCACGGATTTGTGCGAAAACGCGTTTTAAGCATGCACATGCATCTTTTGGTAGACGCGGATGAAGTTTTCTGCAAAACCACAAGATGTGCATGCAAATGGTGCTTTTGGCAGAACGCGCACGTGGATTTCTACCAAACGACGTGCTGCTCTTTTTAGCACCCGCGCACGGATTTGTGCGAAAACGCGTTTTAAGCATGCACATGCATCTTTTGGTAGGCGCGGATGAAGTTTTCTGCAAAACCACAAGATGTGCATGCAAATGGTGCTTTTTGCAGAACGCGCACGTGGATTTCTACCAAACGACGTGCTAAGCATGCCGATGCTGCTCTTTTTAGCACCCGCGCACGGATTTGTGCGAAAACGCGTTTTAAGCATGCACATGCATCTTTTGGTAGACGCGGATGAAGTTTTCTGCAAAAGCACAAGATGTGCATGCAAATGGTGCTTTTGGCAGAACGCGCACGTGGATTTCTACCAAACGACGTGCTAAGCATGCCGATGCTGCTCCTTTTAGCACCCGCGCGCGCATTTGTGCGAAAACGCGTTTTAAGCATACACATGCATCTTTTGGTAGACGCGGATGAAGTTTTCTGCAAAACCACAAGATGTGCATGCAAATGGTGCTTTTGGCAGAACGCGCACGTGGATTTCTACCAAACGACGTGCTAAGCATGCCGATGCTGCTCTTTTTAGCACCCGCGCACGCATTTGTGCGAAAACGCGTTTTAAGCATGCACATGCATCTTTTGGTAGATGCGGATGAAGTTTTCTGCAAAACCACAAGATGTGCATGCAAATGGTGCTTTTTGCAGAACGCGCACGTGGATTTCTACCAAACGACGTGCTAAGCATGCCGATGCTGCTCTTGTTAGCACCCGCGCGCGCATTTGTGCGAAAACGCGTTTTAAGCATGCACATGCATCTTTTGGTAGACGCGGATGAAGTTTTCTGCAAAACCACAAGATGTGCATGCAAATGGTGCTTTTTGCAGAACGCGCACGTGGATTTCTACCAAACGACGTGCTAAGCATGCCGATGCTGCTCTTTTTAGCACCCGCGCACGCATTTGTGCGAAAACGCGTTTTAAGCATGCACATGCATCTTTTGGTAGACGCGGATGAAGTTTTCTGCAAAACCACAATATGTGCATGCAAATGGTGCTTTTGGCAGAACGCGCACGTGGATTTCTACCAAACGACGTGCTAAGCATGCCGATGCTGCTCTTTTTAGCACCCGCGCACGCATTTATGCGAAAACGCGTTTTAAGCATGCACATGCATCTTTTGGTAGACGCGGATGAAGTTTTCTGAAAAACCACAAGATGTGCATGCAAATGGTGCTTTTGGCAGAACGCGCACGTGGATTTCTACCAAACGACGTGCTAAGCATGCCGATGCTGCTCTTTTTAGCACCCGCGCACGGATTTGTGCGAAAACGCGTTTTAAGCATGCACATGCATCTTTTGGTAGACGCGGATGAAGTTTTCTGCAAAACCACAAGATGTGCATGCAAATGGTGCTTTTGGCAGAACGCGCACGTGGATTTCTACCAAACGACGTGCTAAGCATGCCGATGCTGCTCTTTTTAGCACCCGCGCACCGATTTGTGCGAAAACGCGTTTTAAGCATGCACATGCATCTTTTGGTAGACGCGGATGAAGTTTTCTGCAAAACCACAAGATGTGCATGCAAATGGTGCTTTTGGCAGAACGCGCACGTGGATTTCTACCAAACCACGTGCTAAGCATGCCGATGCTGCTCTTTTTAGCACCAGCGCACGGATTTGTGCGAAAACGCGTTTTAAGCATGCACATGCATCTTTTGGTAGACGCGGATGAAGTTTTCTGCAAAACCACAAGATGTGCATGCAAATGGTGCTTTTTGCAGAACGCGCACGTGGATTTCTACCAAACGACGTGCTAAGCATGCCGATGCTGCTCTTTTTAGCACCCGCGCGCGCATTTGTGCGAAAACGCGTTTTAAGCATGCACATGCATCTTTTGGTAGACGCGGATGAAGTTTTCTGCAAAACCACAAGATGTGCAAGCAAATGGTGCTTTTTGCAGAACGCGCACGTGGATTTCTACCAAACGACGTGCTAAGCATGCCGATGCTGCTCTTTTTAGCACCCGCGCACGCATTTGTGCGAAAACGCGTTTTAAGCATGCACATGCATCTTTTGGTAGACGCGGATGAAGTTTTCTGCAAAACCACAAGATGCGCATGCAAATGGTGCTTTTGGCAGAACGCGCACGTGGATTTCTACCAAACGACGAGCTAAGCATGCCGATGCTGCTCTTTTTAGCACCCGCGCACGGATTTGTGCGAAAACGCGTTTTAAGCATGCACATGCATCTTTTGGTAGACGCGGATGAAGTTTTCTGCAAAACCACAATATGTGCATGCAAATGGTGCTTTTGGCAGAACGCGCACGTGGATTTCTACCAAACGACGTGCTAAGCATGCCGATGCTGCTCTTTTTAGCACCCGCGCACGCATTTATGCGAAAACGCGTTTTAAGCATGCACATGCATCTTTTGGTAGACGCGGATGAAGTTTTCTGAAAAACCACAAGATGTGCATGCAAATGGTGCTTTTGGCAGAACGCGCACGTGGATTTCTACCAAACGACGTGCTAAGCATGCCGATGCTGCTCTTTTTAGCACCCGCGCACGGATTTGTGCGAAAACGCGTTTTAAGCATGCACATGCATCTTTTGGTAGACGCGGATGAAGTTTTCTGCAAAACCACAAGATGTGCATGCAAATGGTGCTTTTTGCAGAACGCGCACGTGGATTTCTACCAAACGACGTGCTAAGCATGCCGATGCTGCTCTTTTTAGCACCCGCGCACGGATTTGTGCGAAAACGCGTTTTAAGCATGCACATGCATCTTTTGGTAGACGCGGATGAAGTTTTCTGCAAAAGCACAAGATGTGCATGCAAATGGTGCTTTTGGCAGAACGCGCACGTGGATTTCTACCAAACGACGTGCTAAGCATGCCGATGCTGCTCCTTTTAGCACCCGCGCGCGCATTTGTGCGAAAACGCGTTTTAAGCATGCACATGCATCTTTTGGTAGACGCGGATGAAGTTTTCTGCAAAACCACAAGATGTGCATGCAAATGGTGCTTTTGGCAGAACGCGCACGTGGATTTCTACCAAACGACGTGCTAAGCATGCCGATGCTGCTCTTTTTAGCACCCGCGCACGCATTTGTGCGAAAACGCGTTTTAAGCATGCACATGCATCTTTTGGTAGACGCGGATGAAGTTTTCTGCAAAACCACAAGATGTGCAAGCAAATGGTGCTTTTTGCAGAACGCGCACGTGGATTTCTACCAAACGACGTGCTAAGCATGCCGATGCTGCTCTTTTTAGCACCCGCGCACGCATTTGTGCGAAAACGCGTTTTAAGCATGCACATGCATCTTTTGGTAGACGCGGATGAAGTTTTCTGCAAAACCACAAGATGTGCATGCAAATGGTGCTTTTGGCAGAACGCGCACGTGGATTTCTACCAAACGACGAGCTAAGCATGCCGATGCTGCTCTTTTTAGCACCCGCGCACGGATTTGTGCGAAAACGCGTTTTAAGCATGCACATGCATCTTTTGGTAGACGCGGATGAAGTTTTCTGCAAAACCACAATATGTGCATGCAAATGGTGCTTTTGGCAGAACGCGCACGTGGATTTCTACCAAACGACGTGCTAAGCATGCCGATGCTGCTCTTTTTAGCACCCGCGCACGCATTTATGCGAAAACGCGTTTTAAGCATGCACATGCATCTTTTGGTAGACGCGGATGAAGTTTTCTGAAAAACCACAAGATGTGCATGCAAATGGTGCTTTTGGCAGAACGCGCACGTGGATTTCTACCAAACGACGTGCTAAGCATGCCGATGCTGCTCTTTTTAGCACCCGCGCACGGATTTGTGCGAAAACGCGTTTTAAGCATGCACATGCATCTTTTGGTAGACGCGGATGAAGTTTTCTGCAAAACCACAAGATGTGCATGCAAATGGTGCTTTTGGCAGAACGCGCACGTGGATTTCTACCAAACGACGTGCTAAGCATGCCGATGCTGCTCTTTTTAGCACCCGCGCACGGATTTGTGCGAAAACGCGTTTTAAGCATGCACATGCATCTTTTGGTAGACGCGGATGAAGTTTTCTGCAAAACCACAAGATGTGCATGCAAATGGTGCTTTTGGCAGAACGCGCATGTGGATTTCTACCAAACCACGTGCTAAGCATGCCGATGCTGCTCTTTTTAGCACCAGCGCACGGATTTGTGCGAAAACGCGTTTTAAGCATGCACATGCATCTTTTGGTAGACGCGGATGAAGTTTTCTGCAAAACCACAAGATGTGCATGCAAATGGTGCTTTTGGCAGAACGCGCACGTGGATTTCTACCAAACGACGTGCTGCTCTTTTTAGCACCCGCGCACGGATTTGTGCGAAAACGCGTTTTAAGCATGCACATGCATCTTTTGGTAGGCGCGGATGAAGTTTTCTGCAAAACCACAAGATGTGCATGCAAATGGTGCTTTTTGCAGAACGCGCACGTGGATTTCTACCAAACGACGTGCTAAGCATGCCGATGCTGCTCTTTTTAGCACCCGCGCACGGATTTGTGCGAAAACGCGTTTTAAGCATGCACATGCATCTTTTGGTAGACGCGGATGAAGTTTTCTGCAAAAGCACAAGATGTGCATGCAAATGGTGCTTTTGGCAGAACGCGCACGTGGATTTCTACCAAACGACGTGCTAAGCATGCCGATGCTGCTCCTTTTAGCACCCGCGCGCGCATTTGTGCGAAAACGCGTTTTAAGCATGCACATGCATCTTTTGGTAGACGCAGATGAAGTTTTCTGCAAAACCACAAGATGTGCATGCAAATGGTGCTTTTGGCAGAACGCGCACGTGGATTTCTACCAAACGACGTGCTAAGCATGCCGATGCTGCTCTTTTTAGCACCCGCGCACGCATTTGTGCGAAAACGCGTTTTAAGCATGCACATGCATCTTTTGGTAGATGCGGATGAAGTTTTCTGCAAAACCACAAGATGTGCATGCAAATGGTGCTTTTTGCAGAACGCGCACGTGGATTTCTACCAAACGACGTGCTAAGCATGCCGATGCTGCTCTTTTTAGCACCCGCGCGCGCATTTGTGCGAAAACGCGTTTTAAGCATGCACATGCATCTTTTGGTAGACGCGGATGAAGTTTTCTGCAAAACCACAAGATGTGCATGCAAATGGTGCTTTTTGCAGAACGCGCACGTGTATTTCTACCAAACGACGTGCTAAGCATGCCGATGCTGCTCTTTTTAGCACCCGCGCACGCATTTGTGCGAAAACGCGTTTTAAGCATGCACATGCATCTTTTGGTAGACGCGGATGAAGTTTTCTGCAAAACCACAAGATGTGCATGCAAATGGTGCTTTTGGCAGAACGCGCACGTGGATTTCTACCAAACGACGAGCTAAGCATGCCGATGCTGCTCTTTTTAGCACCCGCGCACGGATTTGTGCGAAAACGCGTTTTAAGCATGCACATGCATCTTTTGGTAGACGCGGATGAAGTTTTCTGCAAAACCACAATATGTGCATGCAAATGGTGCTTTTGGCAGAACGCGCACGTGGATTTCTACCAAACGACGTGCTAAGCATGCCGATGCTGCTCTTTTTAGCACCCGCGCACGCATTTATGCGAAAACGCGTTTTAAGCATGCACATGCATCTTTTGGTAGACGCGGATGAAGTTTTCTGAAAAACCACAAGATGTGCATGCAAATGGTGCTTTTGGCAGAACGCGCACGTGGATTTCTACCAAACGACGTGCTAAGCATGCCGATGCTGCTCTTTTTAGCACCCGCGCACGGATTTGTGCGAAAACGCGTTTTAAGCATGCACATGCATCTTTTGGTAGACGCGGATGAAGTTTTCTGCAAAACCACAAGATGTGCATGCAAATGGTGCTTTTGGCAGAACGCGCACGTGGATTTCTACCAAACGACGTGCTAAGCATGCCGATGCTGCTGTTTTTAGCACCCGCGCACGGATTTGTGCGAAAACGCGTTTTAAGCATGCACATGCATCTTTTGGTAGACGCGGATGAAGTTTTCTGCAAAACCACAAGATGTGCATGCAAATGGTGCTTTTGGCAGAACGCGCACGTGGATTTCTACCAAACCACGTGCTAAGCATGCCGATGCTGCTCTTTTTAGCACCAGCGCACGGATTTGTGCGAAAACGCGTTTTAAGCATGCACATGCATCTTTTGGTAGACGCGGATGAAGTTTTCTGCAAAACCACAAGATGTGCATGCAAATGGTGCTTTTGGCAGAACGCGCACGTGGATTTCTACCAAACGACGTGCTGCTCTTTTTAGCACCCGCGCACGGATTTGTGCGAAAACGCGTTTTAAGCATGCACATGCATCTTTTGGTAGGCGCGGATGAAGTTTTCTGCAAAACCACAAGATGTGCATGCAAATGGTGCTTTTTGCAGAACGCGCACGTGGATTTCTACCAAACGACGTGCTAAGCATGCCGATGCTGCTCTTTTTAGCACCCGCGCACGGATTTGTGCGAAAACGCGTTTTAAGCATGCACATGCATCTTTTGGTAGACGCGGATGAAGTTTTCTGCAAAAGCACAAGATGTGCATGCAAATGGTGCTTTTGGCAGAACGCGCACGTGGATTTCTACCAAACGACGTGCTGCTCTTTTTAGCACCCGCGCACGGATTTGTGCGAAAACGCGTTTTAAGCATGCACATGCATCTTTTGGTAGGCGCGGATGAAGTTTTCTGCAAAACCACAAGATGTGCATGCAAATGGTGCTTTTTGCAGAACGCGCACGTGGATTTCTACCAAACGACGTGCTAAGCATGCCGATGCTGCTCTTTTTAGCACCCGCGCACGGATTTGTGCGAAAACGCGTTTTAAGCATGCACATGCATCTTTTGGTAGACGCGGATGAAGTTTTCTGCAAAAGCACAAGATGTGCATGCAAATGGTGCTTTTGGCAGAACGCGCACGTGGATTTCTACCAAACGACGTGCTAAGCATGCCGATGCTGCTCCTTTTAGCACCCGCGCGCGCATTTGTGCGAAAACGCGTTTTAAGCATGCACATGCATCTTTTGGTAGACGCGGATGAAGTTTTCTGCAAAACCACAAGATGTGCATGCAAATGGTGCTTTTGGTAGAACGCGCACGTGGATTTCTACCAAACGACGTGCTAAGCATGCCGATGCTGCTCTTTTTAGCACCCGCGCACGCATTTGTGCGAAAACGCGTTTTAAGCATGCACATGCATCTTTTGGTAGATGCGGATGAAGTTTTCTGCAAAACCACAAGATGTGCATGCAAATGGTGCTTTTTGCAGAACGCGCACGTGGATTTCTACCAAACGACGTGCTAAGCATGCCGATGCTGCTCTTTTTAGCACCCGCGCGCGCATTTGTGCGAAAACGCGTTTTAAGCATGCACATGCATCTTTTGGTAGACGCGGATGAAGTTTTCTGCAAAACCACAAGATGTGCATGCAAATGGTGCTTTTTGCAGAACGCGCACGTGGATTTCTACCA
Organism: Dermacentor andersoni; assembly: GCF_023375885.2. NCBI lineage: Eukaryota > Metazoa > Arthropoda > Arachnida > Ixodida > Ixodidae > Dermacentor > Dermacentor andersoni. The sequence goes on along the minus strand of NW_027315110.1, from coordinate 22,807 downwards.
AACGACGTGCTAAGCATGCCGATGCTGCTCTTTTTAGCACCCGCGCACGCATTTGTGCGAAAACGCGTTTTAAGCATGCACATGCATCTTTTGGTAGACGCGGATGAAGTTTTCTGCAAAACCACAAGATGTGCATGCAAATGGTGCTTTTGGCAGAACGCGCACGTGGATTTCTACCAAACGACGAGCTAAGCATGCCGATGCTGCTCTTTTTAGCACCCGCGCACGGATTTGTGCGAAAACGCGTTTTAAGCATGCACATGCATCTTTTGGTAGACGCGGATGAAGTTTTCTGCAAAACCACAATATGTGCATGCAAATGGTGCTTTTGGCAGAACGCGCACGTGGATTTCTACCAAACGACGTGCTAAGCATGCCGATGCTGCTCTTTTTAGCACCCGCGCACGCATTTATGCGAAAACGCGTTTTAAGCATGCACATGCATCTTTTGGTAGACGCGGATGAAGTTTTCTGAAAAACCACAAGATGTGCATGCAAATGGTGCTTTTGGCAGAACGCGCACGTGGATTTCTACCAAACGACGTGCTAAGCATGCCGATGCTGCTCTTTTTAGCACCCGCGCACGGATTTGTGCGAAAACGCGTTTTAAGCATGCACATGCATCTTTTGGTAGACGCGGATGAAGTTTTCTGCAAAACCACAAGATGTGCATGCAAATGGTGCTTTTGGCAGAACGCGCACGTGGATTTCTACCAAACGACGTGCTAAGCATGCCGATGCTGCTCTTTTTAGCACCCGCGCACGGATTTGTGCGAAAACGCGTTTTAAGCATGCACATGCATCTTTTGGTAGACGCGGATGAAGTTTTCTGCAAAACCACAAGATGTGCATGCAAATGGTGCTTTTGGCAGAACGCGCACGTGGATTTCTACCAAACCACGTGCTAAGCATGCCGATGCTGCTCTTTTTAGCACCAGCGCACGGATTTGTGCGAAAACGCGTTTTAAGCATGCACATGCATCTTTTGGTAGACGCGGATGAAGTTTTCTGCAAAACCACAAGATGTGCATGCAAATGGTGCTTTTGGCAGAACGCGCACGTGGATTTCTACCAAACGACGTGCTGCTCTTTTTAGCACCCGCGCACGGATTTGTGCGAAAACGCGTTTTAAGCATGCACATGCATCTTTTGGTAGGCGCGGATGAAGTTTTCTGCAAAACCACAAGATGTGCATGCAAATGGTGCTTTTTGCAGAACGCGCACGTGGATTTCTACCAAACGACGTGCTAAGCATGCCGATGCTGCTCTTTTTAGCACCCGCGCACGGATTTGTGCGAAAACGCGTTTTAAGCATGCACATGCATCTTTTGGTAGACGCGGATGAAGTTTTCTGCAAAAGCACAAGATGTGCATGCAAATGGTGCTTTTGGCAGAACGCGCACGTGGATTTCTACCAAACGACGTGCTAAGCATGCCGATGCTGCTCCTTTTAGCACCCGCGCGCGCATTTGTGCGAAAACGCGTTTTAAGCATGCACATGCATCTTTTGGTAGACGCGGATGAAGTTTTCTGCAAAACCACAAGATGTGCATGCAAATGGTGCTTTTGGCAGAACGCGCACGTGGATTTCTACCAAACGACGTGCTAAGCATGCCGATGCTGCTCTTTTTAGCACCCGCGCACGCATTTGTGCGAAAACGCGTTTTAAGCATGCACATGCATCTTTTGGTAGATGCGGATGAAGTTTTCTGCAAAACCACAAGATGTGCATGCAAATGGTGCTTTTTGCAGAACGCGCACGTGGATTTCTACCAAACGACGTGCTAAGCATGCCGATGCTGCTCTTTTTAGCACCCGCGCGCGCATTTGTGCGAAAACGCGTTTTAAGCATGCACATGCATCTTTTGGTAGACGCGGATGAAGTTTTCTGCAAAACCACAAGATGTGCATGCAAATGGTGCTTTTTGCAGAACGCGCACGTGGATTTCTACCAAACGATTTGCTAAGCATGCCGATGCTGCTCTTTTTAGCACCCGCGCACGCATTTGTGCGAAAACGCGTTTTAGGCATGCACATGCATCTTTTGGTAGACGCGGATGAAGTTTTCTGCAAAACCACAAGATGTGCATGCAAATGGTGCTTTTGGCAGAACGCGCACGTGGATTTCTACCAAACGACGAGCTAAGCATGCCGATGCTGCTCTTTTTAGCACCCGCGCACGGATTTGTGCGAAAACGCGTTTTAAGCATGCACATGCATCTTTTGGTAGACGCGGATGAAGTTTTCTGCAAAACCACAATATGTGCATGCAAATGGTGCTTTTGGCAGAACGCGCACGTGGATTTCTACCAAACGACGTGCTAAGCATGCCGATGCTGCTCTTTTTAGCACCCGCGCACGGATTTGTGCGAAAACGCGTTTTAAGCATGCACATGCATCTTTTGGTAGACGCGGATGAAGTTTTCTGCAAAACCACAATATGTGCATGCAAATGGTGCTTTTGGCAGAACGCGCACGTGGATTTCTACCAAACGACGTGCTAAGCATGCCGATGCTGCTCTTTTTAGCACCCGCGCACGCATTTATGCGAAAACGCGTTTTAAGCATGCACATGCATCTTTTGGTAGACGCGGATGAAGTTTTCTGAAAAACCACAAGATGTGCATGCAAATGGTGCTTTTGGCAGAACGCGCACGTGGATTTCTACCAAACGACGTGCTAAGCATGCCGATGCTGCTCTTTTTAGCACCCGCGCACGGATTTGTGCGAAAACGCGTTTTAAGCATGCACATGCATCTTTTGGTAGACGCGGATGAGGTTTTCTGCAAAACCACAAGATGTGCATGCAAATGGTGCTTTTGGCAGAACGCGCACGTGGATTTCTACCAAACGACGTGCTAAGCATGCCGATGCTGCTCTTTTTAGCACCCGCGCACGGATTTGTGCGAAAACGCGTTTTAAGCATGCACATGCATCTTTTGGTAGACGCGGATGAAGTTTTCTGCAAAACCACAAGATGTGCATGCAAATGGTGCTTTTGGCAGAACGCGCACGTGGATTTCTACCAAACCACGTGCTAAGCATGCCGATGCTGCTCTTTTTAGCACCAGCGCACGGATTTGTGCGAAAACGCGTTTTAAGCATGCACATGCATCTTTTGGTAGACGCGGATGAAGTTTTCTGCAAAACCACAAGATGTGCATGCAAATGGTGCTTTTGGCAGAACGCGCACGTGGATTTCTACCAAACGACGTGCTGCTCTTTTTAGCACCCGCGCACGGATTTGTGCGAAAACGCGTTTTAAGCATGCACATGCATCTTTTGGTAGGCGCGGATGAAGTTTTCTGCAAAACCACAAGATGTGCATGCAAATGGTGCTTTTTGCAGAACGCGCACGTGGATATCTACCAAACGACGTGCTAAGCATGCCGATGCTGCTCTTTTTAGCACCCGCGCACGGATTTGTGCGAAAACGCGTTTTAAGCATGCACATGCATCTTTTGGTAGACGCGGATGAAGTTTTCTGCAAAAGCACAAGATGTGCATGCAAATGGTGCTTTTGGCAGAACGCGCACGTGGATTTCTACCAAACGACGTGCTAAGCATGCCGATGCTGCTCTTTTTAGCACCCGCGCACGCATTTGTGCGAAAACGCGTTTTAAGCATGCACATGCATCTTTTGGTAGACGCGGATGAAGTTTTCTGCAAAACCACAAGATGTGCATGCAAATGGTGCTTTTGGCAGAACGCGCACGTGGATTTCTACCAAACGACGTGCTAAGCATGCCGATGCTGCTCTTTTTAGCACCCGCGCACGGATTTGTGCGAAAACGCGTTTTAAGCATGCACATGCATCTTTTGGTAGACGCGGATGAAGTTTTCTGCAAAACCACAAGATGTGCATGCAAATGGTGCTTTTGGCAGAACGCGCACGTGGATTTCTACCAAACGACGTGCTAAGCATGCCGATGCTGCTCTTTTTAGCACCCGCGCACAGATTTGTGCGAAAACGCGTTTTAAGCATGCACATGCATCTTTTGGTAGGCGCGGATGAAGTTTTCTGCAAAACCACAAGATGTGCATGCAAATGGTGCTTTTGGCAGAACGCGCACGTGGATTTCTACCAAACGACGTGCTAAGCATGCCGATGCTGCTCTTTTTAGCACCCGCGCACGCATTTGTGCGAAAACGCGTTTTAAGCATGCACATGCATCTTTTGGTAGACGCGGATGAAGTTTTCTGCAAAACCACAAGATGTGCATGGAAATGGTGCTTTTGGCAGAACGCGCACGTGGATTTCTACCAAACGACGTGCTAAGCATGCCGATGCTGCTCTTTTTAGCACCCGCGCACGGATTTGTGCGAAAACGCGTTTTAAGCATGCACATGCATCTTTTGGTAGACGCGGATGAAGTTTTCTGCAAAACCACAAGATGTGCATGCAAATGGTGCTTTTGGCAGAACGCGCACGTGGATTTCTACCAAACGACGTGCTAAGTATGCCGATGCAGCTCTTTTTAGCACCCGCGCACGGATTTGTGCGAAAACGCGTTTTAAGCATGCACATGCATCTTTTGGTAGACGCGGATGAAGTTTTCTGCAAAACCACAAGATGTGCATGCAAATGGTGCTTTTGGTAGAACGCGCACGTGGATTTCTACCAAACGACGTGCTAAGCATGCCGATGCTGCTCTTTTTAGCACCCGCGCACGCATTTGTGCGAAAACGCGTTTTAAGCATGCACATGCATCTTTTGGTAGACGCGGATGAAGTTTTCTGCAAAACCACAAGATGTGCATGCAAATGGTGCTTTTGGCAGAACGCGCTCGTGGATTTCTACCAAACGACGTGCTAAGCATGCCGATGCTGCTCTTTTTAGCACCCGCGCACGGATTTGTGCGAAAACGCGTTTTAAGCATGCACATGCATCGTTTGGTAGACGCGGATGAAGTTTTCTGCAAAACCACAAGATGTGCATGGAAATGGTGCTTTTGGCAGAACGCGCACGTGGATTTCTACCAAACGACGTGCTAAGCATGCCGATGCTGCTCTTTTTAGCACCCGCGCACGGATTTGTGCGAAACCGCGTTTTAAGCATGCACATGCATCTTTTGGTAGACGCGGATGAAGTTTTCTGCAAAACCACAAGATGTGCATGCAAATGGTGCTTTTTGCAGAACGCGCACGTGGATTTCTACCAAACGACGTGCTAAGCATGCCGATGCTGCTCTTTTTAGCACCCGCGCACGGATTTGTGCGAAAACGCGTTTTAAGCATGCACATGCATCTTTTGGTAGACGCGGATGAAGTTTTCTGCAAAAGCACAAGATGTGCATGCAAATGGTGCTTTTGGCAGAACGCGCACGTGGATTTCTACCAAACGACGTGCTAAGCATGCCGATGCTGCTCCTTTTAGCACCCGCGCGCGCATTTGTGCGAAAACGCGTTTTAAGCATGCACATGCATCTTTTGGTAGACGCGGATGAAGTTTTCTGCAAAACCACAAGATGTGCATGCAAATGGTGCTTTTGGCAGAACGCGCACGTGGATTTCTACCAAACGACGTGCTAAGCATGCCGATGCTGCTCTTTTTAGCACCCGCGCACGCATTTGTGCGAAAACGCGTTTTAAGCATGCACATGCATCTTTTGGTAGATGCGGATGAAGTTTTCTGCAAAACCACAAGATGTGCATGCAAATGGTGCTTTTTGCAGAACGCGCACGTGGATTTCTACCAAACGACGTGCTAAGCATGCCGATGCTGCTCTTTTTAGGACCCGCGCGCGCATTTGTGCGAAAACGCGTTTTAAGCATGCACATGCATCTTTTGGTAGACGCGGATGAAGTTTTCTGCAAAACCACAAGATGTGCATGCAAATGGTGCTTTTTGCAGAACGCGCACGTGGATTTCTACCAAACGATTTGCTAAGCATGCCGATGCTGCTCTTTTTAGCACCCGCGCACGCATTTGTGCGAAAACGCGTTTTAGGCATGCACATGCATCTTTTGGTAGACGCGGATGAAGTTTTCTGCAAAACCACAAGATGTGCATGCAAATGGTGCTTTTGGCAGAACGCGCACGTGGATTTCTACCAAACGACGAGCTAAGCATGCCGATGCTGCTCTTTTTAGCACCCGCGCACGGATTTGTGCGAAAACGCGTTTTAAGCATGCACATGCATCTTTTGGTAGACGCGGATGAAGTTTTCTGCAAAACCACAATATGTGCATGCAAATGGTGCTTTTGGCAGAACGCGCACGTGGATTTCTACCAAACGACGTGCTAAGCATGCCGATGCTGCTCTTTTTAGCACCCGCGCACGGATTTGTGCGAAAACGCGTTTTAAGCATGCACATGCATCTTTTGGTAGACGCGGATGAAGTTTTCTGCAAAACCACAATATGTGCATGCAAATGGTGCTTTTGGCAGAACGCGCACGTGGATTTCTACCAAACGACGTGCTAAGCATGCCGATGCTGCTCTTTTTAGCACCCGCGCACGCATTTATGCGAAAACGCGTTTTAAGCATGCACATGCATCTTTTGGTAGACGCGGATGAAGTTTTCTGAAAAACCACAAGATGTGCATGCAAATGGTGCTTTTGGCAGAACGCGCACGTGGATTTCTACCAAACGACGTGCTAAGCATGCCGATGCTGCTCTTTTTAGCACCCGCGCACGGATTTGTGCGAAAACGCGTTTTAAGCATGCACATGCATCTTTTGGTAGACGCGGATGAGGTTTTCTGCAAAACCACAAGATGTGCATGCAAATGGTGCTTTTGGCAGAACGCGCACGTGGATTTCTACCAAACGACGTGCTAAGCATGCCGATGCTGCTCTTTTTAGCACCCGCGCACGGATTTGTGCGAAAACGCGTTTTAAGCATGCACATGCATCTTTTGGTAGACGCGGATGAAGTTTTCTGCAAAACCACAAGATGTGCATGCAAATGGTGCTTTTGGCAGAACGCGCACGTGGATTTCTACCAAACGACGTGCTGCTCTTTTTAGCACCCGCGCACGGATTTGTGCGAAAACGCGTTTTAAGCATGCACATGCATCTTTTGGTAGGCGCGGATGAAGTTTTCTGCAAAACCACAAGATGTGCATGCAAATGGTGCTTTTTGCAGAACGCGCACGTGGATATCTACCAAACGACGTGCTAAGCATGCCGATGCTGCTCTTTTTAGCACCCGCGCACGGATTTGTGCGAAAACGCGTTTTAAGCATGCACATGCATCTTTTGGTAGACGCGGATGAAGTTTTCTGCAAAAGCACAAGATGTGCATGCAAATGGTGCTTTTGGCAGAACGCGCACGTGGATTTCTACCAAACGACGTGCTAAGCATGCCGATGCTGCTCTTTTTAGCACCCGCGCACGCATTTGTGCGAAAACGCGTTTTAAGCATGCACATGCATCTTTTGGTAGACGCGGATGAAGTTTTCTGCAAAACCACAAGATGTGCATGCAAATGGTGCTTTTGGCAGAACGCGCACGTGGATTTCTACCAAACGACGTGCTAAGCATGCCGATGCTGCTCTTTTTAGCACCCGCGCACAGATTTGTGCGAAAACGCGTTTTAAGCATGCACATGCATCTTTTGGTAGGCGCGGATGAAGTTTTCTGCAAAACCACAAGATGTGCATGCAAATGGTGCTTTTGGCAGAACGCGCACGTGGATTTCTACCAAACGACGTGCTAAGCATGCCGATGCTGCTCTTTTTAGCACCCGCGCACGCATTTGTGCGAAAACGCGTTTTAAGCATGCACATGCATCTTTTGGTAGACGCGGATGAAGTTTTCTGCAAAACCACAAGATGTGCATGGAAATGGTGCTTTTGGCAGAACGCGCACGTGGATTTCTACCAAACGACGTGCTAAGCATGCCGATGCTGCTCTTTTTAGCACCCGCGCACGGATTTGTGCGAAAACGCGTTTTAAGCATGCACATGCATCTTTTGGTAGACGCGGATGAAGTTTTCTGCAAAACCACAAGATGTGCATGCAAATGGTGCTTTTGGCAGAACGCGCACGTGGATTTCTACCAAACGACGTGCTAAGTATGCCGATGCAGCTCTTTTTAGCACCCGCGCACGGATTTGTGCGAAAACGCGTTTTAAGCATGCACATGCATCTTTTGGTAGACGCGGATGAAGTTTTCTGCAAAACCACAAGATGTGCATGCAAATGGTGCTTTTGGTAGAACGCGCACGTGGATTTCTACCAAACGACGTGCTAAGCATGCCGATGCTGCTCTTTTTAGCACCCGCGCACGCATTTGTGCGAAAACGCGTTTTAAGCATGCACATGCATCTTTTGGTAGACGCGGATGAAGTTTTCTGCAAAACCACAAGATGTGCATGCAAATGGTGCTTTTGGCAGAACGCGCTCGTGGATTTCTACCAAACGACGTGCTAAGCATGCCGATGCTGCTCTTTTTAGCACCCGCGCACGGATTTGTGCGAAAACGCGTTTTAAGCATGCACATGCATCGTTTGGTAGACGCGGATGAAGTTTTCTGCAAAACCACAAGATGTGCATGGAAATGGTGCTTTTGGCAGAACGCGCACGTGGATTTCTACCAAACGACGTGCTAAGCATGCCGATGCTGCTCTTTTTAGCACCCGCGCACGGATTTGTGCGAAACCGCGTTTTAAGCATGCACATGCATCTTTTGGTAGACGCGGATGAAGTTTTCTGCAAAACCACAAGATGTGCATGCAAATGGTGCTTTTTGCAGAACGCGCACGTGGATTTCTACCAAACGACGTGCTAAGCATGCCGATGCTACTCTTTTTAGCACCCGCGCGCGCATTTGTGCGAAAACGCGTTTTAAGTATGCACATGTATCTTTTGGTAGACGCGGATGAAGTTTTCTGCAAAACCACAACATGTGCATGCAAATGGTGCTTTTTGCAGAACGCGCACGTGGATTTCTACCAAACGACGTGCTAAGCATGCCGATGCTGCTCTTTTTAGCACCCGCGCACGGATTTGTGCGAAAACGCGTTTTAAGCATGCACATGCATCTTTTGGTAGACGCGGATGAAGTTTTCTGCAAAACCACAAGATGTGCATGCAAATGGTGCTTTTGGCAGAACGCGCACGTGGATTTCTTCCAAACGACGTGCTAAGCATGCCGATGCTGCTCTTTTTAGCACGCGCGCACGGATTTGTGCGAAAACGCGTTTTAAGCATGCACATGCATCTTTTGGTAGACGCGGATGAAGTTTTCTGCAAAACCACAAGATGGGCATGCAAATGGTGCTTTTGGCAGAACGCGCACGTGGATTTCTACCAAACGACGTGCTAAGCATGCCGATGCTGCTCCTTTTAGCACCCGCGCGCGCATTTGTGCGAAAACGCGTTTTAAGCATGCACATGCATCTTTTGGTAGACGCGGATGAAGTTTTCTGCAAAACCACAAGATGTGCATGCAAATGGTGCTTTTGGCAGAACGCGCACGTGGATTTCTACCAAACGACGTGCTAAGCATGCCGATGCTGCTCTTTTTAGCACCCGCGCACGCATTTGTGCGAAAACGCGTTTTAAGCATGCACATGCATCTTTTGGTAGATGCGGATGAAGTTTTCTGCAAAACCACAAGATGTGCATGCAAATGGTGCTTTTTGCAGAACGCGCACGTGGATTTCTACCAAACGACGTGCTAAGCATGCCGATGCTCCTCTTTTTAGCACCCGCGCGCGCATTTGTGCGAAAACGCGTTTTAAGCATGCACATGCATCTTTTGGTAGACGCGGATGAAGTTTTCTGCAAAACCACAAGATGTGCATGCAAATGGTGCTTTTGGCAGAACGCGCACGTGGATTTCTACCAAACGACGTGCTAAGCATGCCGATGCTGCTCTTTTTAGCACCCGCGCACGGATTTGTGCGAAAACGCGTTTAAGCATGCACATGCATCTTTTGGTAGACGCGGATGAAGTTTTCTGCAAAACCACAAGATGTGCATGCAAATGGTGCTTTTGGCAGAACGCGCACGTGGATTTCTACCAAACGACGTGCTAAGCATGCCGATGCTGCTCTTTTTAGCACCCGCGCACGGATTTGTGCGAAAACGCGTTTTAAGCATGCACATGCATCTTTTGGTAGACGCGGATGAAGTTTTCTGCAAAACCACAAGATGTGCATGCAAATGGTGCTTTTGGCAGAACGCGCACGTGGATTTCTACCAAACGACGTGCTAAGCATGCCGATGCTGCTCTTTTTAGCACCCGCGCACGCATTTGTGCGAAAACGCGTTTTAAGCATGCACATGCTTCTTTTGGTAGACGCGGATGAAGTTTTCTGCAAAACCACAAGATGTGCATGCAAATGGTGCTTTTGGCAGAACGCGCACGTGGATTTCTACCAAACGACGTGCTAAGCATGCCGATGCTGCTCTTTTTAGCACCCGCGCACGGATTTGTGCGAAAACGCGTTTTAGGCATGCACATGCATCTTTTGGTAGACGCGGATGAAGTATTCTGCAAAACCACAAGATGTGCATGCAAATGGTGCTTTTGGCAGAACGCGCACGTGGATCTCTACCAAACGACGTGCTAAGCATGCCGATGCTGCTCTTTTTAGCACCCGCGCACGGATTTGTGCGAAAACGCGTTTTAAACATGCACATGCATCTTTTGGTAGACGCGGATGAAGTTTTCTGCAAAACCACAAGATGTGCATGCAAATGGTGCTTTTGGCAGAACGCGCACGTGGATTTCTACCAAACGACGTGCTAAGCATGCCGATGCTGCTCTTTTTAGCACCCGCGCACGCATTTGTGCGAAAACGCATTTTAAGCATGCACATGCATCTTTTGGTAGACGCGGATGAAGTTTTCTGCAAAACCACAAGATGTGCATGCAAATGGTGCTTTTGGCAGAACGCGCACGTGGATTTCTACCAAACGACGTGCTAAGCATGCCGATGCTGCTCTTTTTAGCACCCGCGCACGGATTTGTGCGAAAACGCGTTTTAAGCATGCACATGCATCTTTTGGTAGACGCGGATGAAGTTTTCTGCAAAACCACAAGATGTGCATGCAAATGGTGCTTTTGGCAGAACGCGCACGTGGACTTCTAGCAAACGACGTGCTAAGCATGCCGATGCTGCTCTTTTTAGCACCCGCGCACGGATTTGTGCGAAAACGCGTTTTAAGCATGCACATGCATCTTTTGGTAGACGCGGATAAAGTTTTCTGCAAAACCACAAGATGTGCATGCAAATGGTGCTTTTGGCAGAACGCGCACGTGGATTTCTACCAAACGACGTGCTAAACATGCCGATGCTGCTCTTTTTAGCACCCGCGCACGGATTTGTGCGAAAACGCGTTTTAAGCATGCACATGCATCTTTTGGTAGACGCGGATGAAGTTTTCTGCAAAACCACAAGATGTGCATGCAAATGGTGCTTTTGGCAGAACGCGCACGTGGATTTCTACCAAACGACGTGCTAAGCATGCCGATGCTGCTCTTTTTAGCACCCGCGCACGGATTTGTGCGAAAACGCGTTTTAAGCATGCACATGCATCTTTTGGTAGACGCGGATGAAGTTTTCTGCAAAACCACAAGATGTGCATGCAAATGGTGCTTTTGGCAGAACGCGCACGTGGATTTCTACCAAACGACGTGCTAAGCATGCCGATGCTGCTCTTTTTAGCACCCGCGCACGCATTTGTGCGAAAACGCGTTTTAAGCATGCACATGCATCTTTTGGTAGATGCGGATGAAGTTTTCTGCAAAACCACAAGATGTGCATGCAAATGGTGCTTTTTGCAGAACGCGCACGTGGATTTCTACCAAACGACGTGCTAAGCATGCCGATGCTGCTCTTTTTAGCACCCGCGCGCGCATTTGTGCGAAAACGCGTTTTAAGCATGCACATGCATCTTTTGGTAGACGCGGATGAAGTTTTCTGCAAAACCACAAGATGTGCATGCAAATGGTGCTTTTTGCAGAACGCGCACGTGGATTTCTACTAAACGACGTGCTAAGCATGCCGATGCTGCTCTTTTTAGCACCCGCGCACGGATTTGTGCGAAAACGCGTTTTAAGCATGCACATGCATCTTTTGGTAGACGCGGATGAAGTTTTCTGCAAAACCACAAGATGTGCATGCAAATGGTGCTTTTGGCAGAACGCGCACGTGGATTTCTACCAAACGACGTGCTAAGCATGCCGATGCTGCTCTTTTTAGCACCCGCGCACGGATTTGTGCGAAAATGCGTTTTAAGCATGCACATGCATCTTTTGGTAGACGCGGATGAAGTTTTCTGCAAAACCACAAGATGTGAATGCAAATGGTGCTTTTGGCAGAACGCGCACGTGGATTTCTACCAAACGACGTGCTAAGCATGCCGATGCTGCTCTTTTTAGCACCCGCGCACGGATTTGTGCGAAAACGCGTTTTAAGCATGCACATGCATCTTTTGGTAGACGCGGATGAAGTTTTCTGCAAAACCACAAGATGTGCATGCAAATGGTGCTTTTGGCAGAACGCGCACGTGGATTTCTACCAAACGACGTGCTAAGCATGCCGATGCTACTCTTTTTAGCACCCGCGCACGGATTTGTGCGAAAACGCGTTTTAAGCATGCACATGCATCTTTTGGTAGACGCGGATGAAGTTTTCTGCAAAACCACAAGATGTGCATGCAAATGGTGCTTTTGGCAGAACGCGCACGTGGATTTCTACCAAACGACGTGCTAAGCATGCCGATGCTGCTCTTTTTAGCACCCGCGCACGGATTTGTGCGAAAACGCGTTTTAGGCATGCACATGCATCTTTTGGTAGACGCGGATGAAGTATTCTGCAAAACCACAAGATGTGCATGCAAATGGTGCTTTTGGCAGAACGCGCACGTGGATCTCTACCAAACGACGTGCTAAGCATGCCGATGCTGCTCTTTTTAGCACCCGCGCACGGATTTGTGCGAAAACGCGTTTTAAACATGCACATGCATCTTTTGGTAGACGCGGATGAAGTTTTCTGCAAAACCACAAGATGTGCATGCAAATGGTGCTTTTGGCAGAACGCGCACGTGGATTTCTACCAAACGACGTGCTAAGCATGCCGATGCTGCTCTTTTTAGCACCCGCGCACGCATTTGTGCGAAAACGCATTTTAAGCATGCACATGCATCTTTTGGTAGACGCGGATGAAGTTTTCTGCAAAACCACAAGATGTGCATGCAAATGGTGCTTTTGGCAGAACGCGCACGTGGATTTCTACCAAACGACGTGCTAAGCATGCCGATGCTGCTCTTTTTAGCACCCGCGCACGGATTTGTGCGAAAACGCGTTTTAAGCATGCACATGCATCTTTTGGTAGACGCGGATGAAGTTTTCTGCAAAACCACAAGATGTGCATGCAAATGGTGCTTTTGGCAGAACGCGCACGTGGACTTCTAGCAAACGACGTGCTAAGCATGCCGATGCTGCTCTTTTTAGCACCCGCGCACGGATTTGTGCGAAAACGCGTTTTAAGCATGCACATGCATCTTTTGGTAGACGCGGATGAAGTTTTCTGCAAAACCACAAGATGTGCATGCAAATGGTGCTTTTGGCAGAACGCGCACGTGGATTTCTACCAAACGACGTGCTAAGCATGCCGATGCTGCTCTTTTTAGCACCCGCGCACGCATTTGTGCGAAAACGCGTTTTAAGCATGCACATGCATCTTTTGGTAGATGCGGATGAAGTTTTCTGCAAAACCACAAGATGTGCATGCAAATGGTGCTTTTTGCAGAACGCGCACGTGGATTTCTACCAAACGACGTGCTAAGCATGCCGATGCTGCTCTTTTTAGCACCCGCGCGCGCATTTGTGCGAAAATGCGTTTTAAGCATGCACATGCATCTTTTGGTAGACGCGGATGAAGTTTTCTGCAAAACCACAAGATGTGCATGCAAATGGTGCTTTTTGCAGAACGCGCACGTGGATTTCTACTAAACGACGTGCTAAGCATGCCGATGCTGCTCTTTTTAGCACCCGCGCACGGATTTGTGCGAAAACGCGTTTTAAGCATGCACATGCATCTTTTGGTAGACGCGGATGAAGTTTTCTGCAAAACCACAAGATGTGCATGCAAATGGTGCTTTTGGCAGAACGCGCACGTGGATTTCTACCAAACGACGTGCTAAGCATGCCGATGCTGCTCTTTTTAGCACCCGCGCACGGATTTGTGCGAAAACGCGTTTTAAGCATGCACATGCATCTTTTGGTAGACGCGGATGAAGTTTTCTGCAAAACCACAAGATGTGAATGCAAATGGTGCTTTTGGCAGAACGCGCACGTGGATTTCTACCAAACGACGTGCTAAGCATGCCGATGCTGCTCTTTTTAGCACCCGCGCACGGATTTGTGCGAAAACGCGTTTTAAGCATGCACATGCATCTTTTGGTAGACGCGGATGAAGTTTTCTGCAAAACCACAAGATGTGCATGCAAATGGTGCTTTTGGCAGAACGCGCACGTGGATTTCTACCAAACGACGTGCTAAGCATGCCGATGCTACTCTTTTTAGCACCCGCGCACGGATTTGTGCGAAAACGCGTTTTAAGCATGCACATGCATCTTTTGGTAGACGCGGATGAAGTTTTCTGCAAAACCACAAGATGTGCATGCAAATGGTGCTTTTGGCAGAACGCGCACGTGGACTTCTACCAAACGACGTGCTAAGCATGCCGATGCTGCTCTTTTTAGCACCCGCGCACGGATTTGTGCGAAAACGCGTTTTAAGCATGCACATGCATCTTTTGGTAGACGCGGATGAAGTTTTCTGCAAAACCACAAGATGTGCATGCAAATGGTGCTTTTGGTAGAACGCGCACGTGGATTTCTACCAAACGACGTGCTAAGCATGCCGATGCTGCTCTTTTTAGCACCCGCGCACGGATTTGTGCGAAAACGCGTTTTAAGCATGCACATGCATCTTTTGGTAGACGCGGATGAAGTTTTCTGCAAAACCACAAGATGTGCATGCAAATGGTGCTTTTGGCAGAACGCGCACGTGGATTTCTACCAAACGACGTGCTAAGCATGCCGATGCTGCTCTTTTTAGCACCCGCGCACGGATTTGTGCGAAAACGCGTTTTAAGCATGCACATGCATCTTTTGGTCGACGCGGATGAAGTTTTCTGCAAAACCACAAGATGTGCATGCAAATGGTGCTTTTTGCAGAACGCGCACGTGGATTTCTACCAAACGACGTGCTGCTCTTTTTAGCACCCGCGCACGGATTTGTGCGAAAACGCGTTTTAAGCATGCACATGCATCTTTTGGTAGACGCGGATGAAGTTTTCTGCAAAACCACAAGATGTGCATGCAAATGGTGCTTTTTGCAGAACGCGCACGTGGATGTCTACCAAACGACGTGCTAAGCATGCCGATGCTGCTCTTTTTAGCACCCGCGCACGGATTTGTGCGAAAACGCGTTTTAAGCATGCACATGCATCTTTTGGTAGACGCGGATGAAGTTTTCTGCAAAAGCACAAGATGTGCATGCAAATGGTGCTTTTGGCAGAACGCGCACGTGGATTTCTACCAAACGACGTGCTAAGCATGCCGATGCTGCTCTTTTTAGCACCCGCGCACGCATTTGTGCGAAAACGCGTTTTAAGCATGCACATGCATCTTTTGGTAGACGCGGATGAAGTTTTCTGCAAAACCACAAGATGTGCATGCAAATGGTGCTTTTGGCAGAACGCGCACGTGGATTTCTACCAAACGACGTGCTAAGCATGCCGATGCTGCTCTTTTTAGCACCCGCGCACAGATTTGTGCGAAAACGCGTTTTAAGCATGCACATGCATCTTTTGGTAGACGCGGATGAAGTTTTCTGCAAAACCACAAGATGTGCATGCAAATGGTGCTTTTGGCAGAACGCGCACGTGGATTTCTACCAAACGACGTGCTAAGCATGCCGATGCTGCTCTTTTTAGCACCCGCGCACGCATTTGTGCGAAAACGCGTTTTAAGCATGCACATGCATCTTTTGGTAGACGCGGATGAAGTTTTCTGCAAAACCACAAGATGTGCATGCAAATGGTGCTTTTGGCAGAACGCGCACGTGGATTTCTACCAAACGACGTGCTAAGCATGCCGATGCTGCTCTTTTTAGCACCCGCGCACGGATTTGTGCGAAAACGCGTTTTAAGCATGCACATGCATCTTTTGGTAGACGCGGATGAAGTTTTCTGCAAAACCACAAGATGTGCATGCAAATGGTGCTTTTGGCAGAACGCGCACGTGGATTTCTACCAAACGACGTGCTAAGCATGCCGATGCTGCTCTTTTTAGCACCCGCGCACGCATTTGTGCGAAAACGCGTTTTAAGCATGCACATGCATCTTTTGGTAGACGCGGATGAAGTTTTCTGCAAAACCACAATATGTGCATGCAAATGGTGCTTTTGGCAGAACGCGCACGTGGATTTCTACCAAACGACGTGCTAAGCATGCCGATGCTGCTCTTTTTAGCACCCGCGCACGGATTTGTGCGAAAACGCGTTTTAAGCATGCACATGCATCTTTTGGTAGACGCGGATGAAGTTTTCTGCAAAACCACAAGATGTGCATGCAAATGGTGCTTTTGGCAGAACGCGCACGTGGATTTCTACCAAACGACGTGCTAAGCATGCCGATGCTGCTCTTTTTAGCACCCGCGCACAGATTTGTGCGAAAACGCGTTTTAAGCATGCACATGCATCTTTTGGTAGACGCGGATGAAGTTTTCTGCAAAACCACAAGATGTGCATGCAAATGGTGCTTTTGGCAGAACGCGCACGTGGATTTCTACCAAACGACGTGCTAAGCATGCCGATGCTGCTCTTTTTAGCACCCGCGCACGGATTTGTGCGAAAACGCGTTTTAAGCATGCACATGCATCTTTTGGTAGACGCGGATGAAGTTTTCTGCAAAACCACAAGATGTGCATGCAAATGGTGCTTTTGGCAGAACGCGCACGTGGATTTCTACCAAACGACGTGCTAAGCATGCCGATGCTGCTCTTTTTAGCACCCGCGCACGGATTTGTGCGAAAACGCGTTTTAAGCATGCACATGCATCTTTTGGTAGACGCGGATGAAGTTTTCTGCAAAACCACAAGATGTGCATGCAAATGGTGCTTTTTGCAGAACGCGCACGTGGATTTCTACCAAACGACGTGCTAAGCATGCCGATGCTGCTCTTTTTAGCACCCGCGCACGCATTTGTGCGAAAACGCGTTTTAAGCATGCACATGCATCTTTTGGTAGACGCGGATGAAGTTTTCTGCAAAACCACAAGATGTGCATGCAAATGGTGCTTTTGGCAGAACGCGCACGTGGATTTCTACCAAACGACGTGCTAAGCATGCCGATGCTGCTCTTTTTAGCACCCGCGCACGGATTTGTGCGAAAACGCGTTTTAAGCATGCACATGCATCTTTTGGTAGACGCGGATGAAGTTTTCTGCAAAACCACAAGATGTGCATGCAAATGGTGCTTTTGGCAGAACGCGCACGTGGATTTCTACCAAACGACGTGCTAAGCATGCCGATGCTGCTCTTTTTAGCACCCGCGCACGCATTTGTGCGAAAACGCGTTTTAAGCATGCACATGCATCTTTTGGTAGACGCGGATGAAGTTTTCTGCAAAACCACAATATGTGCATGCAAATGGTGCTTTTGGCAGAACGCGCACGTGGATTTCTACCAAACGACGTGCTAAGCATGCCGATGCTGCTCTTTTTAGCACCCGCGCACGGATTTGTGCGAAAACGCGTTTTAAGCATGCACATGCATCTTTTGGTAGACGCGGATGAAGTTTTCTGCAAAACCACAAGATGTGCATGCAAATGGTGCTTTTGGCAGAACGCGCACGTGGATTTCTACCAAACGACGTGCTAAGCATGCCGATACTGCTCTTTTTAGCACCCGCGCACAGATTTGTGCGAAAACGCGTTTTAAGCATGCACATGCATCTTTTGATAGACGCGGATGAAGTTTTCTGCAAAACCACAAGATGTGCATCCAAATGGTGCTTTTGGCAGAACGCGCACGTGGATTTCTACCAAACGACGTGCTAAGCATGCCGATGCTGCTCTTTTTAGCACCCGCGCACGCATTTGTGCGAAAACGCGTTTTAAGCATGCACTTGCATCTTTTGGTAGACGCGGATGAAGTTTTCTGCAAAACCACAAGATGTGCATGCAAATGGTGCTTTTGGCAGAACGCGCACGTGGATTTCTACCAAACGACGTGCTAAGCATGCCGATGCTGCTCTTTTTAGCACCCGCGCACGGATTTGTGCGAAAACGCGTTTTAAGCATGCACATGCATCTTTTGGTAGACGCGGATGAAGTTTTCTGCAAAACCACAAGATGTGCATGCAAATGGTGCTTTTGGCAGAACGCGCACGTGGATTTCTACCAAACGACGTGCTAAGCATGCCGATGCTGCTCTTTTTAGCACCCGCGCGCGCATTTGTGCGAAAATGCGTTTTAAGCATGCACATGCATCTTTTGGTAGACGCGGATGAAGTTTTCTGCAAAACCACAAGATGTGCATGCAAATGGTGCTTTTTGCAGAACGCGCACGTGGATTTCTACTAAACGACGTGCTAAGCATGCCGATGCTGCTCTTTTTAGCACCCGCGCACGGATTTGTGCGAAAACGCGTTTTAAGCATGCACATGCATCTTTTGGTAGACGCGGATGAAGTTTTCTGCAAAACCACAAGATGTGCATGCAAATGGTGCTTTTGGCAGAACGCGCACGTGGATTTCTACCAAACGACGTGCTAAGCATGCCGATGCTGCTCTTTTTAGCACCCGCGCACGGATTTGTGCGAAAACGCGTTTTAAGCATGCACATGCATCTTTTGGTAGACGCGGATGAAGTTTTCTGCAAAACCACAAGATGTGAATGCAAATGGTGCTTTTGGCAGAACGCGCACGTGGATTTCTACCAAACGACGTGCTAAGCATGCCGATGCTGCTCTTTTTAGCACCCGCGCACGGATTTGTGCGAAAACGCGTTTTAAGCATGCACATGCATCTTTTGGTAGACGCGGATGAAGTTTTCTGCAAAACCACAAGATGTGCATGCAAATGGTGCTTTTGGCAGAACGCGCACGTGGATTTCTACCAAACGACGTGCTAAGCATGCCGATGCTACTCTTTTTAGCACCCGCGCACGGATTTGTGCGAAAACGCGTTTTAAGCATGCACATGCATCTTTTGGTAGACGCGGATGAAGTTTTCTGCAAAACCACAAGATGTGCATGCAAATGGTGCTTTTGGCAGAACGCGCACGTGGATTTCTACCAAACGACGTGCTAAGCATGCCGATGCTGCTCTTTTTAGCACCCGCGCACGGATTTGTGCGAAAACGCGTTTTAAGCATGCACATGCATCTTTTGGTAGACGCGGATGAAATTTTCTGCAAAACCACAAGATGTGCATGCAAATGGTGCTTTTTGCAGAACGCGCACGTGGATTTCTACCAAACGACGTGCTGCTCTTTTTAGCACCCGCGCACGGATTTGTGCGAAAACGCGTTTTAAGCATGCACATGCATCTTTTGGTAGACGCGGATGAAGTTTTCTGCAAAACCACAAGATGTGCATGCAAATGGTGCTTTTTGCAGAACGCGCACGTGGATTTCTACCAAACGACGTGCTAAGCATGCCGATGCTGCTCTTTTTAGCACCCGCGCACGGATTTGTGCGAAAACGCGTTTTAAGCATGCACATGCATCTTTTGGTAGACGCGGATGAAGTTTTCTGCAAAAGCACAAGATGTGCATGCAAATGGTGCTTTTGGCAGAACGCGCACGTGGATTTCTACCAAACGACGTGCTAAGCATGCCGATGCTGCTCTTTTTAGCACCCGCGCACGCATTTGTGCGAAAACGCGTTTTAAGCATGCACATGCATCTTTTGGTAGACGCGGATGAAGTTTTCTGCAAAACCACAAGATGTGCATGCAAATGGTGCTTTTGGCAGAACGCGCACGTGGATTTCTACCAAACGACGTGCTAAGCATGCCGATGCTGCTCTTTTTAGCACCCGCGCACAGATTTGTGCGAAAACGCGTTTTAAGCATGCACATGCATCTTTTGGTAGACGCGGATGAAGTTTTCTGCAAAACCACAAGATGTGCATGCAAATGGTGCTTTTGGCAGAACGCGCACGTGGATTTCTACCAAACGACGTGCTAAGCATGCCGATGCTGCTCTTTTTAGCACCCGCGCACGCATTTGTGCGAAAACGCGTTTTAAGCATGCACATGCATCTTTTGGTAGACGCGGATGAAGTTTTCTGCAAAACCACAAGATGTGCATGCAAATGGTGCTTTTGGCAGAACGCGCACGTGGATTTCTACCAAACGACGTGCTAAGCATGCCGATGCTGCTCTTTTTAGCACCCGCGCACGGATTTGTGCGAAAACGCGTTTTAAGCATGCACATGCATCTTTTGGTAGACGCGGATGAAGTTTTCTGCAAAACCACAAGATGTGCATGCAAATGGTGCTTTTGGCAGAACGCGCACGTGGATTTCTACCAAACGACGTGCTAAGCATGCCGATGCTGCTCTTTTTAGCACCCGCGCACGCATTTGTGCGAAAACGCGTTTTAAGCATGCACATGCATCTTTTGGTAGACGCGGATGAAGTTTTCTGCAAAACCACAATATGTGCATGCAAATGGTGCTTTTGGCAGAACGCGCACGTGGATTTCTACCAAACGACGTGCTAAGCATGCCGATGCTGCTCTTTTTAGCACCCGCGCACGGATTTGTGCGAAAACGCGTTTTAAGCATGCACATGCATCTTTTGGTAGACGCGGATGAAGTTTTCTGCAAAACCACAAGATGTGCATGCAAATGGTGCTTTTGGCAGAACGCGCACGTGGATTTCTACCAAACGACGTGCTAAGCATGCCGATGCTGCTCTTTTTAGCACCCGCGCACAGATTTGTGCGAAAACGCGTTTTAAGCATGCACATGCATCTTTTGGTAGACGCGGATGAAGTTTTCTGCAAAACCACAAGATGTGCATGCAAATGGTGCTTTTGGCAGAACGCGCACGTGGATTTCTACCAAACGACGTGCTAAGCATGCCGATGCTGCTCTTTTTAGCACCCGCGCACGCATTTGTGCGAAAACGCGTTTTAAGCATGCACATGCATCTTTTGGTAGACGCGGATGAAGTTTTCTGCAAAACCACAAGATGTGCATGCAAATGGTGCTTTTGGCAGAACGCGCACGTGGATTTCTACCAAACGACGTGCTAAGCATGCCGATGCTGCTCTTTTTAGCACCCGCGCACGGATTTGTGCGAAAACGCGTTTTAAGCATGCACATGCATCTTTTGGTAGACGCGGATGAAGTTTTCTGCAAAACCACAAGATGTGCATGCAAATGGTGCTTTTGGCAGAACGCGCACGTGGATTTCTACCAAACGACGTGCTAAGCATGCCGATGCTGCTCTTTTTAGTACCCGCGCACGCATTTGTGCGAAAACGCGTTTTAAGCATGCACATGCATCTTTTGGTAGACGCGGATGAAGTTTTCTGCAAAACCACAATATGTGCATGCAAATGGTGCTTTTGGCAGAACGCGCACGTGGATTTCTACCAAACGACGTGCTAAGCATGCCGATGCTGCTCTTTTTAGCACCCGCGCACGGATTTGTGCGAAAACGCGTTTTAAGCATGCACATGCATCTTTTGGTTGACGCGGATGAAGTTTTCTGCAAAACCACAAGATGTGCATGCAAATGGTGCTTTTGGCAGAACGCGCACGTGGATTTCTACCAAACGACGTGCTAAGCATGCCGATGCTGCTCTTTTTAGCACCCGCGCACGGATTTGTGCGAAACCGCGTTTTAAGCATGCACATGCATCTTTTGGTAGACGCGGATGAAGTTTTCTGCAAAACCACAAGATGTGCATGCAAATGGTGCTTTTTGCAGAACGCGCACGTGGATTTCTACCAAACGACGTGCTAAGCATGCCGATGCTGCTCTTTTTAGCACCCGCGCACGCATTTGTGCGAAAACGCGTTTTAAGCATGCACATGCATCTTTTGGTAGACGCGGATGAAGTTTTCTGCAAAACCACAAGATGTGCATGCAAATGGTGCTTTTGGCAGAACGCGCACGTGGATTTCTACCAAACGACGTGCTAAGCATGCCGATGCTGCTCTTTTTAGCACCCGCGCACGGATTTGTGCGAAAACGCGTTTTAAGCATGCACATGCATCTTTTGGTAGACGCGGATGAAGTTTTCTGCAAAACCACAAGATGTGCATGCAAATGGTGCTTTTGGCAGAACGCGCACGTGGATTTCTACCAACGACGTGCTAAGCATGCCGATGCTGCTCTTTTTAGCACCCGCGCACGCATTTGTGCGAAAACGCGTTTTAAGCATGCATATGCATCTTTTGGTAGACGCGGATGAAGTTTTCTGCAAAACCACAATATGTGCATGCAAATGGTGCTTTTGGCAGAACGCGCACGTGGATTTCTACCAAACGACGTGCTAAGCATGCCGATGCTGCTCTTTTTAGCACCCGCGCACGGATTTGTGCGAAATCGCGTTTTAAGCATGCACATGCATCTTTTGGTAGACGCGGATGAAGTTTTCTGCAAAACCACAAGATGTGCATGCAAATGGTGCTTTTGGCAGAACGCGCACGTGGATTTCTACCCGACGACGTGCTAAGCATGCCGATGCTGCTCTTTTTAGCACCCGTGCACGGATTTGTGTGAAAACGCGTTTTAAGCATGCACATGCATCTTTTGGTAGACGCGGATGAAGTTTTCTGCAAAACCACAAGATGTGCAATCTGTCTCGCGTGTG